>NW_026947494.1:24271440-24466440 GCF_034190915.1 Cavia porcellus | reverse complement strand
TAATATCATGAAATATATAATCTTAGAAGTTTCTAGGGGCTTCAATTAATATTTCATTAAGAATTGGATTCGCTAAAATGAATAAGCTTGGTTTTCCTTTAAATGGCTTTCAGTTGCCTAGGTTTTATAACTATTGCAGTCATGAAGCTATTGGTTTTCAAAAACGATGTGACTCACCTTGGGACAGGAGGATGGGATGAATAAAATATACAGTTTCACAGTGCTTGCTGTTCCTCCTGTGATTCGCCACATTTTTAGGTCAATGATCCTTGACCTGTTATAAGATTTTAATTTAATTTCTAAGCTCAGAAAATACTAACTTTGTTAATTGTTACTTAACATTCTCAATTCCTCAGGAGTAGTAGATATTCAAATGTCCTTATTTTACCATTTAAAATCATCTATTATTGCCTCTACATGAAGGATTTTCTTTTAACAAAAATGAATTATTACCTTTCCTGTGCTAAAATGCAGTAAATGATAATGTTTTACAGTGGTCGGTTAATTACGAAGCATATTTATAGTTTTGTGTTCACTTGGAGTTTTTGGTCCCTTGTAAAACCACAATTTTAGATATGATCATTGAAATGTAAGCATAGGTTACATGCCACTCACTTGTCATGGGAAGTTCTGCAGGAGATAAATTTGGCTATCAGTACAACTATGAATTATTCCCAAGTTATTATTAATGGCAAAAACTTGTGCCATGAACTACTTAAAGCTACTCTGACAATGTCATTTGTAGAATAGTGATTTGTTTACTAAGATTCTTAGTTATATTTGAGTAAAATTTTTTGAAATCTATTTTCATTACATGAACTCTTTGTGGTTTGTTGTACATACCTAAAGATAAAAGACTGCTCCATAGAATTCATTGGACATAATGGCTTCTTCAATTTATATTCAATGTGCTATTTTCTGATTTGCAAAGATAGATTTGCAGATACATCTGTTAATACCCATCCACTGGAGAATTCATAAATCATATTATGTTTTTCAAGATAGTCATACAACTGTATTATAAGTGTATTGATTGCCCCTTACCAGTAGTAATATTTTCATAACACAATGCTAAATTCTCTTTAAAAGATAACTAGTTCACATAATATATCAATATTTTGGTAGATCTACTATATGATGTGATATGTTTCAATTTATTTGATACATGTAATTCTAAAAGAAAGCCTTATTTTCTGTAACATGCTTTTGCATATTAATATAGGTGAATGGACAATTTTTCTATAGTGGACATAGACTGGATCAAACATTCTTCTCAGCATACTGTGATCACTCTTAAATTTTAACTTGTTAACCAAAAAACGTTCATTAACAGAGTTTATATTTAATATTGGCCTTAATATATAACTGAAATATTTTTAAATAAAATTATTCTTGAATTTTATAAAGAAATATAACAGCCTCACCATCTTAGGAAGATTTTATACATTTGAGCATAAAATTCACTCTAACAATTTGTGACTAATATCAAACCCCTGGTTAATCACATGGAAGGTCCTCTGCCAGAATGATGCTCAATAATGAAATCACTCTGAATTTTTATCATTAAAAAGTCTCTGTAACTCTGTTAGAACATATTAAAAGTAAGATGCCAAAGGGTAAAAGAAAATAAACAAAAGCTACATTAAAATTGTGCTCATATAATTAATTTTTAATAAATAAGAGCAACGTTAGTGAAGGGAACAAGATAAGCAATAAAGGAAATATTTACCAATGCACAAAAATAATTTTCACTATGCATGGTTGTCTACACAGTTAAATAAGCAACAATATTAAATTTTTAAACATTTTAGTCCATATAACCAAAAGTACTAAACTGATCATCAGATAAAAACCTATGAAACATGATTAAATTTATATGATTGTTTAAATATATTAGTCTTCTCATTCTTTCTTTTTAAAAAACTTAGTACAGATATAATACAAAAATCCACCAATATACATAAAGAGATTAACAGCATTTTTACATATGTGCTTCATATGTTTTCTAGGGCCCAATGTCATAACTATTGATCTCAATTAAAAGGTTCTCATTGTTGATCTCAGGAAAACATTTTTCTAGATATCTACCTGGATAAACCTCGATATTCAATGGCAGACATTTCCATGTTTGAATTCACATTTATGCTGGTCATGACTTACTCTCATCAGCTTGAACTCTTGGCCTATGGACTGATGGTGCAAACTGCATTGGCTGTTAGGAATTCTTTGCCCCTCATAGTGTTTAGCAGTTTTGATTCTTCTAGATACCTACCTGGATAAACCTCGATATTCAATGGCAGACATTTCCATGTTTGGATTCATATTTATGCTGGTCATGGCTTTTTTCAGCTGTGATTCATGGAACGAGCAAGCAATCCCAACACTCTGGGAGACTAAAACAGGAGAATTGCAAATACAAGCCCAGACTGGGCAAATTAGAAATTCAGAGTGATCCTGTTTCAAGATTGATTTAAAATAGAATAGGAATGACATTGTTGCTCAGTATGTTTAGTTTGATGGCTGTGATTTGAGCATCTAGCAAAAATCAATGGTTCAATTACTTTTCAAACTTTAATGATTATATAATTTTCTAAATACTAAGGAAAAAATAGTAAAAAGATATGGGGTAAAATAGTATAAAATATTTCCTTCATATACTAACATTTATTTCATGGTTTATTTTCCACAGAATCAACTACAATTGTGTGTGCAACTGTATATGAATATTTATGTATATACACATGTATTTTTTTTAAAGCAAAGCAACTGGTATTTATTTCATTCTTCCCATAAATACCATGTTTGAACCTTGAAAAAAGGAAGCAGTCTAATCATTCTTTTTGTAAGAATGTTGATAGTTGATCTAGTAGCCAAAAGAATTTTAATAATTCATTGGATAACACATTTATAGAAAATAACTTAAATTTTCTCCTTTAAAACCGTTGATTAGAAGAAAATATTTGAAATACAGATTAACTAGACTTATTTGTGTGCTGAATGTTAATAAATTCAACTGGTCTTAGGACTTGTATATGAAATAAAATCATTTTATAAAATAGGGACTTATCAGTGCATAAGGCAATTCGTATAACTCTTTAGAAACACTATATACTCTGGGTAACAGAGTCCATGTCCATGGAAAGAAACTATCCGAAAAGAATAATGTCTTAATTGTATATTATGATTTTATAATCTTAAAGTTATTATGATTATTGAATTTAAGCATCAATTAATGTGAGTTTGTTTTATTTGAGAAATCCAAGCCTTTGTGTGAAATTAATATGCAGTTTTTGAATTGAAAATTATTCAAGTTCTTATTCTGGTATTTTATTTGTTTATTTATTTTAATTTTAAAAATGAAAAAGAATAAAAGAACAGAATTTCAAAAAATGAGACACTAAAACCAATTAATATATTGCACATTGTTATCTTAATAGTTGTGCAGATTACAAGATTTAGGCATAAAAGTGATCAAACAATCAAACAATTGGAATACAAATTGTTCTTTTTGATCAACTAACAGAGATTAGTAATGTAGTTATCTATGTTGTATATATACAGATAACACACACATGTATATACATATATACATGTAGTCTTTTCCCTTCTTTTTCCTTTCCCTATACCAATTGTTCTTTCCTTTTGAGCACTTTCTGTCTCTGTCATTTTAAAAATATATATTGTATATATTGGATCATTACTCTTTCAGTTTTCTTTTTTTCACTAAACAGACAGTGGAAAAGGAAGCTTTTTGTACTGCTGGTGGGAGTGTAGGCTGGTACAACCATTATGGAAATCAGGGTGAAGTTTCCTCAAAAATCCAAAATTGGTGGTCCCATCAAACCAGCTATTCCACTTCTGGATATTTACCCTGAAGAACTGAAACTATCACACCACAGCGCTATATGTGCACCCAAGTTTATAGCAGCACAATTTGTAATAGCTAAATCTTGGATATAACACAAAAGTCCATCAACTGGAAAACCATTATTCTTGTATTTTTTATTTTTAATTTACTTAAATTTATTTATATTTGGAGAAATACCCAAACACTGTTTGTTCAGAATTCATCTTTTTTCCCTCTGTAGAATTTGACATTATTATTGCCAGAGGTATTATAAGGTTATTGGATTATTGGATTCTTCATTTGCTTTCCTTAATGTATTATAGATACATGCTTTGATCTCCATTATGCTAATAATGACTTTAAGGAATTCCTGATCTAATTGCGAAAGACTCCAAATATTGTTTTTCAAAATACATTTCCTTGATATCTTGTACTTCACTATAAATTTTGGAGTTCAATTTCTTCTACACACACACACGCACACACACACACATCAGTGGTTAGTTTGAGAGATAGCTCATTGGTTTTTCATTGTATTTCCAATGAATTGACATGTCATAGTTTAGATCTAAAATGACCTCTGTTATGCCTTTTTTTAGGTGCTCCCTTTCCCCAAAAACCCATATGCCATGATAGATGGAGCCTTTCACAGATGGCCGAATTTGGAGTGTGATGCTGGGTTTAAGTATATGTGATTATCAAATTAGTCCACTGATTGGTTCGGCCTACTTCTGGGTAGGATTCAGTGTGCCCCACTGTGGGTGTGAGAGCTACCCACACTAAGGGCATGTTGCCCAGGTAAGATTTAAGGGACACAAAGAGGGTCCCTGCTGCTTGCTGTCCTTTTAACTTGTTGCTTATTGCCGTGCCACCTGTCTTCTGTCCTGCGTTGCCTCTCTGCCAACCCACCTTGTCTTGAAGCCAACCAGCTATGGACTGAATCCTCTACAAACTCTGAGCTAAATAAATCTTTTATCCTTTATCTTTGGGTTTGAATATTTTGTATGAGCAACAAGAAAAGTAACTAAGACAACCCCTAAAAGTTTCATGGTTAGAAGTGGGGCTTTTGAAAGGTGATGGGACCACGTTTGTGCATTATATGTTGTTTGGAGAGGTGGCTCTGTTGGAGAACGGGAGGTCAGAGGAGCTGTGACGTAGCAAAGAATCTCTCTTCTGTCTTTTTCTGCTTGCTCTGCTTCTGTGCAGCCATGAAGGGCACAGCTTTGCTTTGTGTTGTCCCCCATCATGATACTCCTTGTCTTAGAGCCAGCGGATTATCGTTTTAAGTCTCTGACATCATGAGCCAAATTAAAACTCCACATTGTTTTGATATACTTAATGCTACAGTATACAAAGTTGTACTCAAGGATTTCAAAGAAAGAAACAATATGGTAACTACTTTTAGGTTAGTATTATCTGGTGGTGAAACACTATTCTGCTTAAATGGTTATGTTTTGATCTGCGCTGTTTCGTTGTTATGCCCTCTTTTATCTCAATCTCCACTCCATTATTTACTTTTTTATCTTTATCCTTTTAATTAAAGGAAAAAAAATAGCAGGATATATTATAGAAACCCACTTTGACTTTTCATTACCTTGATTTAAAGCCCTGTATTACTCTCACCATCTGGTTTTTAACTGATGTTCCCCTATTCTGTTTTGCTGGATAGTATCAGGTTTGAAAGTTTAGGCATCAGCTGTGAAGATAATGAGATTCATTATGATGCCCATTCTTGTTGTCTTTTATCTACTTTTGAAGACCTACAATGTCTCCAATGTTTTGGTTTTGTTGGTTTTGTTCTTTACTGTTTTATTCAATTGTATTATAACTAACGATATAGGCAATTCTATTAGAGATAGCAGGAGGCATTATGGTAACCATTGTTGATCACCTTATATTATGTTTTTACATTATCTATTATGTCCACCCTTTTGACTTGACCGATTCTGTTCTGTTATGTCACATTTGGTTTTACTCTCTTCCAAAAAAGTAATAACCGTGGGAGCAATGAAACCCAAAATGTGTAATAGTCATGGTACAAAAGAGAGGAAAAGAAAGTGCTCCAAACTATATAACTGCATGTATATTTAAGTGTATAAGATAGAAATGATATCACAGAGTTTTATTGGATCAATGAACAGAACTGTTTGCAGTATCATTGATGGAATGTCCACTTTACAAGCTTTAATTTTGTGACTTGAACAATTATTTCTAAGATGGCAATATGTAATCCATTAACTAGTGATTTCCTACTGTTCATTTTTTTCTGTAAATCTGTATAACTTGTACCCTTTCCCTGCTTTTTTTTCTTTTCTCCTTAAATAAAATTAAAAAAAAAAAACTCCACCTTAAATTGAGAATGTTAAGTAGTGTCAGACAAAAAAGAAAACTAGCTAAAATTCAAGTGATAAACCTCAAATATTGAGTAGATAATTATCGGTGCCTACTAAAATTTGACAATTTTAATGTATTTATATTTTAGGAGACAATCTCTGTATGTCTTTCATTAGATATATTGTTGGGATTTTCATTTACTTTTCTAATTTACATAAGCATTTACTTATGTATCATTGTGAATATTTATAAAATGTAATTTTATATTAACTTTGTATCTATTAATATCAGCTAATCTATTTCATCTGTTTAATAATTATTATTTTGTATTATTTTATGTAAAAATAATTAGTGTTAAGATTTTTTCCAAGCTTTATCTCTTTTATTTTTCTGCCTTATTTCACTAGGCAAGGCCTTTAATAAATTATCAAAAACTATGCATCAAATAACATTTGGAACTTCTATCTGCAATTTTCTAAATAACAACTTTTATCATCCTGTTTAGATGAAAATAATACTTTTGCCATTTCTGTAGGTATAAAAGAGATTCAATAAATTACTCTCAATCTCTAAAAGTCTAACTTCTTATGTGAGCAAAATAATACTAGACATTCAGTTAATTTTTTATAACTATATCAGTTTTCTTTTGCTACTTTCATGAACCATCTAATTTAAAATTCAGTTGTATACATTTTGCCTCTAAAGTTGTTAGCTCATGTTTAATGTTAATGATCTGATTTTGTATCTCTGGCATTAACAAGGTTAATAGAAAATCAATATCTCCTTTTAGGACTACAACTATAGTAAATAGTTTTGAATCTTCTCTCATTAAAATTTGAGCATACTACTATCTTTGATAGCATTTTATATGTATATGTATGTAAGTTATATTAATGAAATTTTATGAAATAGTGACTTTTTATCAGAAGGGTATCTAAGTCTAGTATATTAAGTATTTGTTGCAAGATTAGATTTTACCATTCCTAAGTTAAGAGTGTTAAAGTGATTCCCTTTTAGTCTTCTATTTCAATATTTCTATGTCTAGGCATAGAAAATTTAAATACTACATGTCAAATTGCCAATCTAATTTTTACTATATACAAAAATAGTAATAAAATTTAATTTTAATACTATTTCCATGCTTTCATATGATCTATCTGAGAATAATTTTAACTACCTACGTGAGCCCTGTTAAGACATTTTGATCCTTTATATGGAAAATGATTATAGAGGTCATTTGGTGTTATTAAATTGCATGAAAAAGACTACATTTCTCTACTTGATAAATTTCACACTTGAGTTTCATTTTATTAAACTGTCATTATTCGGATTCTCTAACATTCATACAGGAAAAGGCTGTATTACTTTTCGAACCCAAAACTGAGCAGAATGAAGATGAAGTGTAATGGTACAGAAGGACAAAAATAGAAATAAGAATTCCTTTTCAAATGTATCAATCCATTTAATATCCAAAGCTTAGGTATAAAAATTAAATTTGAATATTGATGCTTCAGCATGTGTGAAAAATTCAGTATTAGTTGTTAAAGTACGGTAAAGAAGATTTTAATCAGATCATCTTTGTAGGTACAGAGGCCATACAAGAGGATTTTGCATTAGGGGAGACTGGGCTCAGCCGCAAAGAGAGCAAAAGTAGTAGGAAATTTATAGCCAAAGAACAATGTGGAGGTTCATTTTTATTTAAAAATGAATGCTAAGAGATAACATCAAGAGTTAGAGACAGTTTGTCTATATCTTGCTAACAGGATTGAGGCCAGGATGATCAGACGTGATCTAGAGGATTGCAGAGACCAAGCAACTCAATGAGATATCAAGGGTGAGTAGATATGAACTAGGGGAGATTCTTACCAAATGGATTCAGTCAAAACTGTGCTTAACTTGGATGTTAGGAGCAAGGTTACAAACAGGCCTAGGGAAGGAGTCAGGAGACTGACTAAAATTTATTTAAGCAAAGATTTTCCATAAGCACACTGAATTTGACTTTGTCAAACACCTAATACAGTATTCATTTTTAAACTTTCAAACTGTTCTTTCTATCCTGTGCTTTAGCACTTATCTTAAAATAGTATATACTTTTTTTCCTTAGCATTTAAAGTGTATAGTGCCGCTATACATTTTCATGTCATTACCTCTTTTAGATCTCTACTCCTTATAATACTGAGATAAATTCAGAATATCCAATAGCATAAAGTAACATTTTATGATATGTAAGTTATAGACAATCGCTCTTGAGGCTGTTTCCAGGTACAGCTAATGGTATTAGTGTTTCACAGGCAACATGAGGCCAGAAACAATATGAAAAAGTGAAGATTAAAGACTGGAATATTCTCAATGGCTATTGCTTAATGCATAGTACTGTATATCATATGAATACCATACATGTCATGCTATGCTTCACGCTGAAGATACAAAGCTGATAAAGAAACACAGCTTTTATACTAAATGAATTTATATATTTTAAAAGGATACAGATAGTAATTATCTGTACATAATTAATATATTTTCTTGTTCTTAAGAGCAAGGAACAAGAATAAATGTGAGGAATTAGGGATAATGAGAGATTTTTCCTTATCCAGTGCTATCAGGGAAATAAAATTCTCAATGATGGCAGGGAAACAGGCATAAAAATGCAAGAAAAATATTCCAGATAGAAGGAACAGAATAGTTTAAGAGAAGTCTTGTGTGTTGCTTACCTCTTTTTCATTGCTGGGACAAAATACCCAACATTCAAAGTTAAATGAGAAAAAGTTTATTTATCTCACAGTTTGTGGAGTTTTCAGTCCATAATCAGCTGACTCCAAGGCAGGGTAACATGGCAGAGAGGCAAACTATACATGGTGGCAGAAGAAAGAAAAAGCAACAAGAGCCAAAAGGATAGAGCACACAAGAGAAGTCTTTCTGTCCATTATATTGTACGTAGTCCATTCCCACTTGGGAATAGCACTCACACCATAATCTCAAATTGGAGCCAAGAATCACTCACAAACTCTAGAAGCCTGCCCTCGTGACCACCTGAGGCTTCAAAGGGGACATCTAGACACAAACTGTAACATCTTGTTTAGAAAAGAATCCGGTATAAAAGAGTATTGTAAAGAAAAACATATAACCCATGTTGCTTTTGCCTTCATTTTATCTCATAGTTGTAATGTGTTTCAAGTTATATTCATCCATATAAATCTCAGCGTTTCTTACAGCCTTGGGATAGACGATATGGAAATCAGTAACAGCACCCTAAACAAAGGAGAATACTACGTATTTGATGTAAAAACACATGTGTGAGGGAATCAAGAAATGTTTCTATTCATAAATTATATTGTCCAGAGTGTCTAGCATTCTTACTAGAAAGTTTATATAAAATGTAAGAATGAGACATAACACAATGGTTTTGATCTGTGTACAAATATGCAATTATTTGATAGTATTCATGGGCTTTATTTTGTCTATTTCTTGAGATTTCTTGGTTTGATTAGTAGCAAGGAATCTGTATGAAAACAGGAGTGTGGTGATCAAGCTACATAGGTAGAAGAAATGAACATATATAGTTATACATTTAGCCTGGCTCTGATCCGATGTAGATGATGTATAATTTTAACGCACTAAATCAAAATAAGACTGTGTAGAGACATAAAAATTACTTTCATCCCATTAGCCTACTAGTATTCTCTGATCTAGTTAATCTTATGAAATTTTGCTTTTGTGACTGGATCCTTTTATAAGTTTTCTTTTTGCTGGATTTAGATGCAATACTCTGAATATGACATTTACCAAAGTGTTAGTCCCATACCAAGAATATTCATACAATGTGTACACGGGTTTCAAAACAAAATGTTTTCAGCTCCCAAAAGAGAAGATGTCTGGCTTTCCTAAAACAATGATTACTAAAGATTGAGACATCCTTGGATTATTCATGCATGAATCTTTATCATTTATTATAAGTCTAACATTTTAATTATTTTAAAATAAAATAAAAATATATCTTTATTCTGGTCTAGGTTTAGAAAAGTTCTCAGTCCCAAAAATATCTTCATTAAAGGTCAAATAAACTACTCTGAATTTGTTACAAACACTGATAACTTAAATATAGGTCAAAATATATTAAATATATATTTAATATACTCAATGGGCACAGAAACAAAACTAAACAAACAGCTCTAAGGTTATAATAAATCATCTTTTCATTTTTAATACCAAACACTGGAATTTGAGGTTACTAATTAAAGACATTAGTGAATGTCAGTACAGCAATACTTTAATGACTGCAAGATAATCCCACAGCAATCAATTTACATCAAAATGAGTTTATTGTAAAGTGCCAAAGGTGGAAAACTTCCTTTGCGTGATATGGCAACAATTTCTCTAATGAATAACGCCTACTCAAAATTTAACTGAATAATTACTTAATTTGCATTTATTAAGAAAAAATAATAACTGGTAAAACAGCTCTTTGGGAAAAGAACTAAGTGCTAATGGTTACAGATTGTTAACTTAATTTTGGAGTATACACAGCACAATAATTATAATAAAAACTAGGACACCAACAAAATGCTAAGAAATTTACCTGATGAAAACAAGTGCCAATGCAACAGTTGGTGTATATAGAGAACTTACCAATGCTTTGGATGGGAGCACCTCACGTAGTCAGTTTGGTGGGAAAGTGAGTGTCCATTTCTATATTACATGCCTGATTTCCATAGAAACAGAAGAGTGTATGCTTTTGTTTCTATATGTAAAGTTCAACTTTAAAAAAAGAATCCATGAAGCCCATTTGTTTCCTTCTTATTCCAGTAGAATCTGACTACTGTACGTGTTGTTCATGATATAGCGAGCAAAAAAATCTGAAATATCATGCTTACCATAAATTATTCCTTTGATTACAAGAATTCAGTTTAATTTATAAAATACGATTTGTTCTTTGGGATTATCATGACTGCCATAGACAGGCTAACTGTAGACAAGTAAAAACAAAATAATAACTGCACCAAGATCTTTAACTATGCTGCCAGATGACTAAATATCCAAATTGGCTAAGGCATGTGTAATGCTGTGGCCAAATAAAGAACACAAGAGTAACTATAAAAACTGAAGAAATTGTAAAAAGTGATTAATTATAAAAACATAAAAATTAATAAATGGCAAAATGTACAGCAATATTTTGGAATTTGTTCCAACAGAAACTATAATCTATTTCTCAGTGATTTGTAAAAGTATTTGTTTTGTCCAAAATATAGAATAAATCACAGTACACCAATTCTAAGCAGTGTTTAAATAGACCTTACTGCATTAGGAGAGTTTAACTCTATGGCGTACCCTGACTGTCATTTACCACTGTCATTTTGACAGGAAATCTGCTAATGCCTGACATGTGACAAAGACAATCTAAAATAAATTACAAGTCCAAGTGTCATTTTCTGCACATTTGTGATAAAACGAGTGATATACACCCAGCCCAGATAAGATTAGGAGAAAAAGGGGCCAGGAATTTAGCACATAAGTACATGCCTGGAAGGTGTGAGGTCATGAGTTTGATCCCTGGTACAAAATATGAAAAGCTTAGGAGAAAAATAACAAACATTATGTAATTAAGTATGTTTGTAAAGTCATAATATTCAACAGCTGGTGTTATCTGTCTTCAGAAAACAGAACTGTGGCCAACACCTCTCATCATATACTAAATTAAAATCAAAATGTAGTGATGATCTAAACATTAAAACAGAAACATTAAACTTACTGGAAGACATAGGTACAAGAAAGGATTTTCTAATCGAAACTCAACTGCACAAGAAATAATAACAAAATTTAACAAATGGGATTATATCAGACCTAAAAAGCTTCTATGCAGTAAAAGAATCAACTAGTAGAAACAGTGACAACTTAAAGAGTGGAAAGATTTTGTGAGCTACTTCTCAGACAAAAGACCAATATTTGGAATATATAAAGTATTCACAATATTCAACCACCAAAAATTAAAAACCAGGCAAGAAATAGGAAACAGACAATTCACAGCAGCAGTACAAAAGACCTAAAGATATGAGGAAAAAGTATTTGACATCTCTGACCATTAAAAAGCATGAAATTTGAAACAGTGCTGAGATTTCAGCTTACTCTGGAAAGAACAGCAATCATCAAGGAAAAACAAAATAACAAAGCAACAACAAAAGCACTAGCATGACTGGTGGAAAGGGAACACTTCTACATTGTTAGTGGGAATCTAAACTAATACAAACACTATGTAAGTCATTATGGAGATTTTGACAAGAACTAATATTAAATGTTTCATATAATCCAGCAATCCTCATCTATGTATCTTCTCCAAAGACTTTAAGAGCTCATACTATAAGATATGCATACCACTGTTTATAGTGGCACAGTTTATAATAGCTAAATCATGGAAACAGCCTGTTTAGCCATCAACAGACAATGGAATAAATAAATTGTTGTAGCTATATACAATGGTACACTATTCAGATATAAGAAGGACAATTTTGAGACAATTGTAGGAAAGTGGATGCACTTGGAAGAATATAATGTTAGGTGAAATAAATTTGACACACAAACATAAATAATATACAGTATTCTTTTCATCTAAGTAAGACAAACTAAGGGAAAACTAAAGATCAAGACAAAAGGGTAGTTCTCCTGTAGATGGAAGGGGGGTCAGGGGACCAAGGGTGAGAGTTGAGAGGCGGACCATGGGGAAATAGGTAGAATGAAGATATGCCAGGTGCAAGGTCCCAATGCCTCAATGACTCTAAACATCGTATACCATAAACATGAACTAATTAGCAATATGAACAAGAATGAAAAGAGGCAGAGAGGAGCTAGAGAAGGAAGGGAGTGGACCACAGGAGGTTAAAAGAGGAAACAAGCTGTGTTATGCTCCTGTACCAACTTCCCAAGATGACTGTAAAATGATTGTACTGCAAATGTGTACTGATAGAATGAACTTAGAAATGAATGAATCTAATTATGAATATAAAATAATGTTTTATTATATTTTCCATGTCTTTAGGCATGCAATTTTATAATCAGAATATTCTCATGTTTTTCTATTTTTCATACTTATTCTACTAATTATTGCCCAAATCCACAGTGTTACTGGAACCACTTTTATTGCTGCTAAACTGGACACTAAGAAACTTTTGCATTAAGATGTTCTTTAACAAATGGTTTTAAATACAACAAAGTTCATGTAAATTTAAAATTCTATTATATTTAAATTATCTTGAGATTATGCAGCAGATATTTTAAAGGTATTTTCTATCAGTGCACAATGGAATTCTCTTACCTTTAATTAAATTTGTGTCCTGCATGTATACATGTAGTAGAGGTGGATCCTAATGAAAAGTCTACTCCACACTTAGCTGGAACCTTTCCCAGTAACTGAGACATTGAGCAGACTCATGACATATACATTCAGACTTCACAATAAGTTTCTTTCTCAGAATATCAAAAATTTATTTTATTCAGTGCAAAATCCCAAAAGGTTAAAATCTTCACAGAGAACAAAGAATTATATAAATACTAAACATAGCATTTAATTGGGATTGTTAACAATATTTAGCCATAGGAAAATATTAGCAAGGCTTGATTTAAAGGTAATTATTCTTTATCTGTGGAATACACTTAAAATTTTCGTTTATTCAATGAACTTTATTACTTTAAATTATTGGTAAGTACTTTCATAAGATATAAATTGTCACTGAGACACATGGCCAGCTCATCTTTAATAAAAGAATTTAAGTAAAATTACTTTTAAAGTCCTCTAAAAAGGGTTTTATTTAATATATAACTCTATAGCAAATATTTAATGAGAAAATATTAGTAGTGTTATAATTAAAACTCTTTGAGTAACTAATTTTGGTTTTAACTGGCTTGTTTAAATATTATATAGTCATATATGTATCCAAATATAATACAGTATAATAAAGTATTTACTGTATAATGATTAAAATACATTGTAAGATATAAAATGTGGTTAATATAATTTATATTTATATATGAAAAATATTGTATGCATTAAAAATATATGTCAAAAATGCATATACATAATTTATAAACATATTCTCTGTCAACTCAATAGTCACACAAGTATTCATTCATGACTACAATTTTTAAAGTGAGATTTGAAACAAGTAAAATGGCAAACTTTTAATTGTTTGTTTCATCTGCAAATATTTTTAAAGTGCAAATTCTAAATCTTAAGTTTATAACCCAAATCATTTGAATAAAGAACTAAGTAAAGTTATGCATCTAATGAAATTCAGCAGATTTCTTGTGAAATTTTCACTGGAGAAAAAATTGCTCAGCAAAATAGTATTTTAGCAATAATTTTGTAAAGAGAGTTCTTTATATCTCATTTATACTTTCTCACAAATGTTCTCAATTTAAAAAACATCACTATGCTGTTAGAAAAAAACAATGCAATTGTGTATAACGAAGTTATTCATTTATTTACTCACTCACACATTCTTTAGCAGAACATTCTCCTTGTATCATTTGATAGGCAATGTTACATGAAACTCTGCTTTCACTGAGCTCATGACATACTGAATCAGAGACATATAACAACGTAGTATGAGAATTATTAGGATTAGGAAAATAGTACAAAACCACAGTATTTTATGTGAAATCAATGACAAAATAGTTTATAGAAGAGAGAGCATTTTGTATGCTCATAAAACAGTTTAGATTTTCATATCAACCAAAAGAAATTTTATGATCTAGTAAAGACTATTAGGATCTTGTTTGTGTAGAAGACATTTAAATGTAATATTTTACAAAGTGCCACAATAAAAGTCATTAGTGTGAATTAGCTCATTTGCTATTTAAAGGATGTGAGATAGAGATTGGAAATTGCATAAAGAATTTTGGTTTTGAAGTGATATGAACATTAGCTGAAAAACATTAATTTACACATTATCTCAGAAATGTTAGCTATAATATTAGTCAGAAAACAGTAATTTAAAAAAGAAACATTAGTGAGGAATGTCACATGTTTATTCTTAAAATAAAAGTGATAGGAACATGGGAAGGTGAGTCTTCAAAAATCAGTAAATACATGAGAAAGTTTGGATTCAGTTGATCTAAGATTTAGTCACAATTGTCCATCAGTAACATATATGAAAGCAATTACAATGTAAAAACTACAACCAGGTACACAAAATGTATAAGAAATATATAATCTGAAACAATGAAGGTAAACTTCAGAGACTTTCATTTTGCTTTGTTTTGCTTTGCTTGGCTGTTGCTGAGGGGCATGCTGGGAATCAAACCCAACGCTTTGCATGTGATAAGCAAATGCAGAACCAATGAGCTCCAGCCTCATCCCAAGGTTCTTTCAATTGCCATACTTTATTTTTTTTTAATTGGCTTCATTGCAAAGCTGAAAACTAAGTATTAATCTATGTGGTTCCACGTATGGTAGGAATTAAAAAGCTACAGAGAAAGCTTGCTGTTTTAAATAATTTAAACAACTTTTTTTTCTGTGTAGTGATTATGTTAGATCCCCTAAAATGTATTTAAATGAAAATTTACTGTTTGCCAAGCAGTATAGACATAAGGAGAGAAAATTTTGTGGCTCACAGGGAAAGTGATTATAATTATAATCCTTATGCTTGCAACTGTGATAACAAAACACAGCCTTAGTGAAGATTAGCTTCAGAATCCTAAAAGGCACCAAGGAAAAATCAAATGCCTTTCTGTTATTTTGTTATTTGCATACAACGGTGAGGCATTAGGTATCTGCCTGATTCTGTGCATTTCATTTTTTTACAAGCTTGCATGTTATCATGTTTTCTATTGCACGAGAATGGGTCCACAGAAGCAGTCACTAGTTTAGCTCTTATTTTGTATCTATATTTACTGTTGTAAGTCCTTGTTATCCCTCTTTTATCTTTTTTTCTGTTCTTTTCCAAACCATATGTCATTCAAAAATTGACTATAGTATTCAGTTGAAATGAGCCTTATTTTTTCTCTATTTGATAAAGGAAAGATGATATTTGTTGATTCTATTAATAAGAAATAAATAAGTCATAAATAAATATATATATGAAGTAACACTTGCATTTTATTGGTGGCAACTTTTCTGCAGTACATAATTGAAACTGTATCATGATAAAATAAGTTATCATTACAAAGACTTGAAAATAACATTTCATTTTAAAATGTCAAAATTGCCTTTCCTCTACATGTCCAGTGCAGGCCAAGAGAATCAGGAGACTGGCCTCTGCCTGTCAGGTGCCACCACTGGAAGGCCCTTTCCTCTACATGCCCATTGTTGGTCGAGGAGACAGACAGATCCACCTCTGTCTGCTATGCACTGTCACCAAAAGATCACATCTTTCAGTTGGCCAGCGTGGGAAGAGTGAACCAGCAGATTCACCTTCATCCTCAGGGAGCTGCCACCAGAAGGCTCCTTCCTTCAGGCAGCCAGCAAGAGCAGGGACACTCAGCCAGGTAAGTCCTTTGCATCCATAGGCCACTACTGGAGGCCCTTGGATGTCTCACGCAGCCATCACCCACTAGCAGAATCAGACAAACACACTCCTATGTGTTTGTCACCATCACAGGAGTCCCAGTATAGACACATGGGCTGAGAGAAGCAGCCCCATCTCCATGCACCCCAGATTATCAGTAAAGCCATAGTGTCTAGAGAAGCCTTGTTCCATGCCCTGCTATCTCCCTGTAAATCTAGAATTAGAGGAACCCAGGAATGCCCCCTATACTGCCAGGGATGGCCAACATGGGCAGTGCCTGGAGCCCCACAACCAGCTGCTTGGGAGGAACCCAGGAGAATGTCAAGACAAAGCCACAAAAGGCAAACTGAGATCTGTAGCCCACACAGAATAATTCTGGGAGATACAACTATGGAATAAAATGGAAGTCACACACCTGAAATCTCTGAGAAGATTGCAACTGAAGTAAAGAAACAACTCCATGAGATTGTAAAAGCAATCAAATCATAAATAATGTCTCAGGTAAAAGAATAAATCACAAACATACTGAAAGAATGGTTCAGCAGGTCTAAAGAAGAAAAAGACAATAAATGGGAGCATAGGAAAATGATGGAAACCTTGAATGAATGTAGAAAGGAATTACAATGCATGAAATAGATTCAAAGAGAGGTGCAGGAAATTAAAAATTCAATCAAAAGCTGGCAAAACCACTTGAAAGAGAATAAAAATAGACTTTCAAACCTTGAAGACAGGATTGCAGCTAGTGATCATGAAAGGAAAGATCTCTTAAAAATAACATGGAATCAGGAAATAACAACTCAGTGGCTGCAAAGTGAGACAAAGAAGCATAACTTAAGTGATAGGTGTAAGTGAAGAAGCAGGGGCAACACAAATGAAATCAAAAGAATATTCACAGAAGTAATAGAAGAAAACTTCCCAAACATGGGAAATGGATCTGGCATGGAGATAAGTGAGGCATATAGGACTCCAACTAGCTATAAACAAAGTAAATGTATACCCAGATACATAATGATCAAGATCCTAGAAATTCAGCACGACAGAATATTAAAAGCTTTTTAGAGAAGAAACACAGAACACCTAATAAAGAACAACCAATCAGAAGCATGGCAGACTTAACACAAACTATCAAGTCAAAAAGAGTTTAGAGTGAAGTGTTTCAAATCCTGAAAGAAAACTACTTCCAACTCAGCTTGATCTACCCTGAAAAACTATGTTTAAAAATTGAAGGAAAAATCAGATACTTCCATGATAAAGTACAACTGAAGGAATTCATGACCACCAAACCAACCCTTCAGAGAGTGCTAAAGGATATTCTAGAGGAAAAAAAAAAAAAAGATATTCTAGAGAGAGATAAATGAGCATGTTTCCAGAAACAGCAGCAGAGGAGGATCACCGAACAAGACAGGCAATTGAATGAAGGAGAAAAGTTAAGGGTCAACAATGGGAGGGTAGCAGGGCAGAGACAAACCAATGAATGCTGGTTATAACTATTAATGTAGATGGCCTCAGGTCAGCAATAAAAAGACACACAGGGAGAGTGGATCAAGAAACAAGATCCATCGATACACTGTACACAAGAAACACATTTAACTGGAAAGGAAATTCATAGACTGAAAATCAAAGGAGAGAAAACAATTGTTTTATGTGACAAAAGACCAAAAAAAAAAAAAAAAAAGCAGGAATAACTTGACCATCAACTGCAGAATGGATAAGAAAGACAGTATTTTTAGACCGTGGAAAGCTACCATGGAAAGCTATAAACCTCAAGGTTCCTGTAGGTAAATGGACTCAGCAGGAGATGATATTCATGGCCAATACAGTTCGAACTCATATGCATGAACCCTAGAATAAGAAACAGAAGGAGTTAATGGGATCCAAAAGCAAAATGGTTAGTGTAAGAGCAAAGGGGAGGAAACACCTGGGAGGGAAAGGTGGAAACTATTGTCAATTTCTTATTGTCTTGTCTTGAACTCTTGCATTGTTTACACAATTTTGTTAGGTTTGGTTTTGTTCTGTCTTGTTTTGTTAGATTTTATGTTGTCAGATAATGGGGGAAGCTATTTTGAATATAATGGGATATTTTATGGTAATCATGATTTCCTATTATATTGCTTTGAAGTTTTATAATGCTTTCACTCATTGATTTGATTGGTTTTTGTTCTGTTTTGTTTGATTTTATTATGTGCAATGCTATGAACAGCTATTTTGAAGAAAATGAGACATTGTGGCAGCCATTGCTGATTTACTATCATGTTGATTTGTAGTCCTACCATACTTTTGTTTTTCTGTTTTCATTGGGTCTATCCTATTGTTTATTTAAATTTATTATGTGTGATTGTATAGACAAATTTTTTGAGCAAAATGAGATATTATAGTCACCATTGTTCATTTCCTGTTATTTTGTTTTGAAGTCCTGTAATGCTTTCATTCTCTTGAATGGTTTAATTCTATTTTGTTATGTTTGATATAACGTGTGTGAAAGTATGCTCAACTATTTTGAAGGAAAGAGACATTATGGTAGCTGCTGTTGATGTCCGGTGGTCTGGTTGTGAAGTGCTGTGTTGCTTACATTGCTCTGTTCTGATTTGCTTTGTTCTGTTATCTTTTTTAAAATTCTCTTTAAAATAAAAGTTTTTAAAAATAAAATTGCTGAATTTTCAAACATGATACACTTTTTGTAAAATGGCTTTTACATTTCAAAATTGCACACAAATAGTCTAGATACTTTGTGTTTTCTATCACATTATTGAAACATAAACGACCTATAAGAGAGTACAGATAAATTTTCAGTGTAAAAATGAATGACTTTTGGCAGATATATGACCATGAAATCACAATGAATCAAGAAAATAAAGATGATCACAATATCTAAAATATTACCTAGCATCACTTTGTCATTCCTGCAACTCATCCTTTTAGAATTTCCTAAATTTTATGTAATTAGAAGCATACTTATCTTTGTTCATATTGTGTTCCTTTCTTCGGGATGTATAGAAATGCTCTCCATATACTGAGTCAAAACTTCTCTATAATGTTTGTAGTAATTATACTATCAAAACTACCAATATTGCCCCCCAAAATAGCAACACCCTGTTACTGCATGTATCCACATCTTAGAACTGACTAAACTCCTCTAATTTCCCAGAGGTATTGTCTTGATTCCGTTCTACCACTCTACTGAATGTATCTGTTGGTTTGTTTCATGCTTTGCAAAATTCTATTGATATTTCAAGGTCCAGTTTTTTTTTTTTTTTGATCCTTCTCCACTTGTTCTCTCTCTCTCTCTCTCTCTCTCTCTCTCTCTCTCTCTCTCTCTCAAATGTACTTTTCCCCTTTTTTTCAAAATCAGAGGTTACAGTAAGAGGCAACAACTCCTTCTAACAATGTGCAAATGTCTAAAAAATCCTCTTCTTCGGTTCCAAATTCTGTGTAGTGATGAATACAGGCTTTTGAAGCAAACATAACCCTTGTTTGCCCACCATCAGATGGAGCCTCTTCACAAAGGCCTGGCTGCTCCTGATCAGTGCTGCAGGTCCCTGGTACCTGTTGAAGGCTGGCGCGGTTTTCCACAGGAAGAAGGCATGGGGTGGGTCCCAGTCTCAAGGTGTAGAGGACTGGGTCCCTAAATCTCTCCAGATTTGCATCCTGCACATCTTTGCCACGAAGGATGCCTAAGTTAGCACAGGAGGTGTTGAAATGTTGCTCCCTGTTGGGAAATACTTTGCCGAGATGTGGATGTCTTGATAACGGAGGCTGCACTTACCAATCAGGACTCCTGGAGATGAGGAAACTACTGAGTCACACTTCTCCACTTCCTTCCAGATTAAGTTCATTATAGACTCTTCCTGCTTGAGTCCAGAACAGAGTAACCATATGCTCAGTTGTTTCTAGAACCCTGTTTCTGACAGAAGCACGCATGCTCACCACACTTCCACTGCCCAGGCTGTGCAGCCATTGGCAGTAATTGATTGATAACTTTAGGTTCTATGTCAACAAGCGCGGCCCGCATAATTGGAACTCCCGTTTCCTCCTGAAGAATCTTTCTTTGCAAGATGCTTGATATGCCTATTTCTCTCTCCTACAGCAGAATTCTCAGAGAACACTGTTGAGTCCATAAATAAAGCATCAAACACTTCAAAGCCAGCCCAGTTGCCACACTGAGCACGCTGCGCTCTTACTGCTAACGCTGTTCTTTCAAAGAGTGAACAACTATAACCCTCTGCAAGTGGTTTTGGTGAGTTCAGACTTTAGAGACCCAAGCTCCTTACTACGCTCATGATCACTTTCGACATTAAAAAGTCACTGAGAACCAATGCCCCTGTTCCTTTGCAGGCTTCAGGGTGGATTTTGTTCATGACAACGTTTCTGGAATTAGCTTTTAGGAACAAACTCATGAACTGTCACTTGAGAGCCTGGAATGTAGCTCAGTGCCTGCCTGGCAAGGTCGAGGTTCTGAGTTAGAATCCAGGTAAAAATAAATAAGTAAATCAATAAACATAAAAATTAAAGTCACTGGAAATGAAATTGACATACTGTCACCTTAGAATATTAAATTTCTATTTTTCTTAAATTATTAATGTGTAATTTAATAACTGGTATTTGTCAAGTAAGCAAATCTATACAAAAAATGTTTAATATGGTAGAAGTTTGAAATTATGAATATATTTATTTTTTACTCACCCATGTTACTGTACATTTTCTTCAGAACAAAACTTGTTTCCACACTTTATGTACAACCTGGATTTTTGTCAGATATGTGATATTAGTTGGAAGCAACCATTAAAGTTTATGATGTAAATACAAAAGTTCAATATTATGGTCAATATAGCTAATTAAGTAAATATAGGTAAGAATGAAATTTTATGAGGAGTAACACTGATCAATAATGCATGCAGACACAATTACAACTCTACCTATCAATGACTATAAAGGATGTGATTAACTTACTGGAAACTGAAAAAAAAAAACACAAAAAAAACTATTCAAAAATCCAGACTATTTCCAGGAAAAGCCATAATGAGATATCTAGATGAAGCCCATTATTTTCTATAAAATAATCTTTTCTGCTTACTGAATACTTTAACAACAATCCATTTTACTATTTCATTTTAAAAGCCTTAACATCAGGACTCTGAATTAATCATGTTAATTTTGACATATCTATATAAGGAATACTGTATATACATAAAGTAAGTTTCTCTATATCGTTACTCACATGGAAACAATTATGTCAGTTGGGCCATCATTAGTGGATCAATGAATAAAGAAACTTTTGTAGGGTATCCAGAATGGTATATTGGGTTCTGCCAATATTTACAAAGCTGATTAATCATAAGGACATTTTTTCACTGAAACAATCCTAATACGTAAAGAATAATGCATGATCTCATCTATATGTAGATTCTAAAATTTAAAATAAAATTCTGATAGACAGGGAGAGAAATGGTGTGAGTTTGGAGAAGGAAGGAGCTGCAGGGATGTAGGCTAACGGAAATTAGCAGATATGACAAGCAGGTTTACAGATCGATATGCAACATGAGAACTATGGTTAATAATGTATTTTTGCTAAAAATGTGGATTTCATATTTTCTGGTCATATATAAAAGATAATTATATGGATAAATATATGTAAATGTGTTTGACTATAAGAATTTCACTATCTATATGTATGTCAAAACACATTATATATATGTAAAAGGGTTTTGTGAAATGGACAAAAGTGTTTGTAATTTTTTATTGTTTGCATATCAGAATATAAATCCAGTGGTTCCAACTCTTTCTCAGCAATTAGTTGTCACTGTTCACTATTAAACATTGTATATATTTATTTTGGATGAACACAGAACATAGCACAGTATTTTAATTAACATAATAAGATTGTGTATTATTGTTTTGATCATGATAAATCTTAGAATATTACTATGTGAGAAGTAAATATAATTTCATGGAAACATGTAAAATTTTATTTTTATTAAATTATACAATATTATTAGCAAATATGACAAAATTAAAATAATTAAATTTCCTTTAAAACGTAGCAATAGATTGGGTTTAGTTAATTTCTTATTGCTGAGAGACAATATCTGATAGCCACTACTTAAAAGGAAGATTGGTTTGGCTCACACAACACTCAGCAGTTGACTGACTCCAAGGCAGGATGGCCTGGCAGAGGGGCCTGACCAGAGAGAATCTGCTCATCTGCTCACATCCTGATGGCGGGGAAACAAAGAAGGAGGCTGATGAAGGAGCAGGGGAAGGAGAGAAACTTTTCCAGCACTCCCACCTCTAGTGACCAGAGTCCTCTAACCAAACTCCACTTCCTACCAGAGGGTCAGCTAGGAGCTCCAAAAAACTGGTCGCCTCCTAAGAGCCCTGCTGGTGAGGGTCTGAGGTCTTTCGGTCCACTTAGATGTAAACCATTAAATGATGCAAGATGAATCTGAAATGCAGTGTATCTTTTTAAGTTCTACGTAGGACAAAAATCATCTTGATATTTTTAAATGTATTAATGCCAGATCACGATAAATAACAAAGTCCTCACATTGTATTATAGTATCTTTATTTAAAGATTCAGGAATGTGATAATTAAATCAATAGATATGGACCAATTAGATAACAGGACAAAAAGGAAAATTTTACAGTGTAAACTAAGTGTTATTTCTACACAAAAATATTATAATCATACTTCAAATGTATTATATGCTCCAGCCTGTTTTTGACTTAATATACGGAAATCTCAGTACAACATACAAAGCATGGGAAATACTAGTGATGAGTTAAGAAAAAACGCATTAATTTTCCTACATCAGTATAGTTTAAGTTTGAAAATATCAGGAATTTGATACCAGGAATCAAATTCAAGACCTCACGTTTGCCAGGCAGGCACTAAACCGCTAAACTAAATTCGTGACCCAAAATTTTAAATAAATATTCAGTTAATGTCTACGTCTGCAAGTCATTTGTTGTTATGAATTTTTTTTAGAAAAAAAGAAAAATAGAAAAAAGGATAGAAGTAATGCAGAATTTAAAAAAAAATAACAGTAAAAAATCACAAGTTGATAAATTACATATTGTTATATTTTTAAAAAAATATTAGTATGTGTGCAGTGCATATTAATTGCATTCTTCATGTAGGATTAGTACATACACATTTCTAATCTTTATTCTATTTTTCATTCTATTTGATTCCCACTCACCTCATCCTCAGATCTCTGTCCAACCTCCACAATTAGATTCATTATGGCAGACAGGAAGCAGAGAGAAGGCAAGAACTGGGGGTGAATACACATGGCCTCTCCGCCTGACCCTGCATTCTAACAGACAGTATCACCCATTGTTCAATCAGCTCTCAAAATTTGCCTATGTGTAAAAGGCCTTTGAGAACATTCTGGAATTAAGTCACACCAGATTTGTGCTACTTCCTAAAGATTCTGCTATCTATTTTATATCTTAATTAGACATTTTTGTATTATTTACCTTACTTTCAACTCTTGCTTTTAAAATGACAATTTAGCTTCATTTTGTGTCTACATTTTTAAAAAATCTAATCCACATATAGAAACACTGACAAAAATAACTCTGCAGAAGGCAGTCCTCCTTATGGTGCTTTTCTGAATGATACTGTAATATGTAAGGCCTATGTCCCACTACGAGCAGCAGCATAGTAACACCGAACCAACCTGCAGCTACTAGCATATTTGTGTGTTTTGATTTTAGTTACCTTTCAAGCATTTTCACTTTTTCTGTCTATTAGTGCCAATTATTCCAGCTCCAAAGGTGCAATAGCATTGCTCAGAACAACAAGCTTTCAAAGTCTATTTTTGGTACATAATATGAATTTTTCAAAGCTATATTCACCCATCTCTTCTACTTGGCTGACACTTATGTATCATTTATTAGTATTTTCATGTCTTTCTTTCCCACATATTAGTACAAAAAACCATCATATCAAAATAATTTAAATGTGTATTGTACTAAATTTATAAAAATATCTGTAAATTGTTTTAACAAAGGGAAAACAATAAAATTCCTTTTTTCTAGCTAACTGATGCATATTAAGCTCATACACTTAAAGTTGTATTATGATCAGTTTTTACATAGTTGTTCTATTGAAATTATTGAGAAAATAGAAGAACAAAAATTTTTGTCTCCCTTAAAGTTTTCTGATGATCTTCGTAATCCACTCTTCCTTACATCACTGTCTCATGTGACCAATGACTATGACTGAATTAACATATAGGCTGTAGAACTTTCTATAAATGGAACCCGGGTATACAAATTTTTAACTTGTTTTGCTCCAGAGATGCATCCATGTTGTTGATTTAATTTAACAATTTTCCATTTTAAGTGAGAGATCAGTATTCTACTCATAATAGTTTAAACAATTAGGATCAAAAGATTCAGATGCAATCTATATATGCTATAGAAATAACTAATTTGATTTAATGAGATCTATAGAACACTCTGTAAAACATCAGAATATATATTTTTAGAGCAGACAGAATCAGTGATCATAAAGAAGAGATATAATGAATAAATTTGGAAATCTATAACTGAGATATGGAAGATTTCAAATCCTTGATAATTTTAATTTCTATTTACAAACTAACAAACTAATGAAACAGAAACAAAGCAGAACTGCTTATATTTGCCCACCTGTTAGAAGATAATGATTTAGATGTAGCCTTTCCCAGTCTCTAACCTGTCTCCCCAAGACGGGCTCATTCCTTGGCCACCAATAGTAAAACCTTTGAACACAGTCCATGGACCGGAACCTCTAGAAAAAGGCAGACTTTGGTAGCCCCGTTGGTAGTAGACAGGAAGGATGCTGTCCTCATACTGTTGACCAACGATCACTTTATTCACCAGGTATAGGAGATACCTGGTCAGCCCTTGCAATAACAAGATCACCACAGCAGGCAGCTAAACCAAGGAAGTTTTGTTCAGTTTTGCAGCCCTGATATAGAAAGTCATAGGACACACTGGCCTGACACAAACACTTTCAGAATTTCAGGATGTACCACTGGGACAAGAGATAGCAACATAGCTGTAACAAGCAGATAAAAGTAATACCTCAGAGGATCTGAAATTTACCTATTATTTGAACTAGCATAATGTAAAAATAGGCCAAGATCTCAGGATTAATTTAAAAAGATAATTGTCTGCTAAAATAGAAGAATTAACTGGAAACCAACATCTCTAATAAAACAAGCAAAAGATTCAAAAACAGTATAGTCACCTGTTGAAAATAAAAGAAAAAATTGAATAAGAATAGACAACTAAATTCAACTATGATGTGAATTATTAAAGAACTTAAGCAGCCATCTATTAAACAATGATCACAAATCAACTACAATTATTCTTGAGGCAAATAAAACATCCTAAAAATTTGTGAAGAAAAAAGCATAAAATAGAATTAAAAATAATAATTCATTAGGGAGTGTCAGCAATATTTTGGAAATAACAGCAGATGAAATCAGTAAATTGGAAAAAAAATAATTATAATTTACCTTGTCTGAGAAATAGTGTGCCTAAAAAGTATAAGAAATGAAAATGATAACAAAGTCAATACAAGAAATTACTGAATTTAAAAAAAGAAATATTCAGTAGAGTAACGTTGTCTAAATTTATGTACTTTAAAAATTAACAAAAGTGATAAATCTAAGGCATGAGTGAAAAGAGCAAAAAGTTCACAAAATAGGCGTATATTACAATGTAAGTTAAATTACTAACCTAGATATGACTTAAAATACATATTTCAAATAAGTGTGAACAAATTAGTCTGAAAATATTTACCTATTGAGAATTCCCTAGTGAATAAAACTTACAAAACTAACAAAAATAGGTTACACAATTTTTTTTTTTGTATTTTTAAAACAAGGTCTCACTATGCAGTTTTAGTTGGCTTTGAACTCACTTTGTAGCCCAACTGGCCTGAGACTTGCAAAGATCTTCCTGCCTCAGCCTCCTGAGTCCTGGGATTACTGGCACATGCCACCATACCCAACTGTTACACAATTTTATATAATATATATATATATATATATATATATATATATATACACACACACACACACACACACACACACACATATGGGATTTTTTAGTTCATGTGTTATTTACATCAACTTTCTGATGAGACATATACTCCATATTTATGTAGTTAAGGAAATAATTTTCTCAAAATGTGTTAAGCATTTAATTTTCTACTTAAATATCATGGGATAAACTGATTTGCCTCCCCACCCCCTTATTAATTGAATTTATCTATGAAAAACTACCTGATATCAGTATCTGTCTTTTAAGATTTTTAACTAAAATGTTACATTAGATTTATAGTAAACCATTTTGTTTCTTGATATTTATCAAATATTAATCTATTGCTTAGGTTCATTTTATTGGTCATTCTGTCTATAAATTTTATCAATAACTTTTTCTGTTTTACATGAAATGCAAATGAAAAAATATTAACTCTCTAGTGGAAGGCTCTGTAAGTTAAATATGTAGATCTGTTTTGAAATTTAGCAGGCACAGAGAGGTTTAAAGCAATGGTGCCCTTGCCAAAGCTAATACAGGTGAGACCAAAGATACCTAGAATTGCAACACGACACTTCTATTCCAGATTCCATGCATTGAAAGTTTGAGTATAGGACATTAAGGAAAGTATTTCCTGTTATTTTTAAACAAGGATTTCTAACAATGCTGTTGCTGCAATCGTTGATATTTTACGTAAAATATATCATGACTACACCAAACAACAGCATATAAATTATACTCTCCACACAAGACTGGCAGAATAAATAATTCTTTGCTCCAGAATTTTGGACATGTAACTCAGACTTTTGTGGTCAGCATGAACAATTTCTGCCCTATGAAACTGATCCTTTTCAGCTGTTTCCTTATATTCTTCCAATTTACTAACTAAGGTGATGGGAACTCAGGTATGCTGGGCTCCTGGTTGCTCACCAAGAAACTGTATGATTGGCAGATTACACCTGTCTCATTGCAGTACCTTGTATATGCACATTAGTATACTCATATCAGTGTACATATTTCAGTATACTCATCAGTAAAATGCATGCAAGGGTTCATTTGATTAAAAACTTTATTCCAGGTAAAGTAATTATATATTTCTTAGATAACTGCTTAATAAACTTGCTTAGAAATTTCTAAGTTCTGTGAAACATGTTTGATTTTGAATTTTTATGAGTGATGATAGTTATAATGATTAATGATGCCAATGATATTGACACTAATATTGATAACACTGTTTGATTTTCCCAGGTAATTCCAGTTGTTTAAGATAATCAAGATGGAAAATTAACACTTGTTATTTCAAGCCAAAGAAAAGTGACTCTAAATTCAGTTTTAGTATTATATTAGCCAATACTCTAAAATGAATGAAATATACAGTTAAACTTATTTTCTATGACACCAAATTTAAAATACTCACAAGTTATAAAATGAAAATTGTAGAATAGTTTATTTTATTATAAATTCATATTAAATTTTCTAATTAAAACATTTAAACTTTACTTTATCGCTGTGTATTGCATAGTTTTGGTACAAACCAGACAAACATTTGGTAACATTTAAGGCTTTATTTGGTAACAAATATCTAGATCCATACAAAGATATTTATAAGATAAATATGAGATAACTTTATGCAAAACTTTATGCAACTATTTCTATATAAATTTGAAAAAGTCAAATTATAATTGATAAGCATTTTGCATATTATATTTGATAAAACTTTTATATGCATATGGCCAGTTTATCTGCATTATTAAAAATAAAACTATTGTTGTCTCACTAGGCCATTAAATTTATCTTATGCAAATATTTAGAAGACTTAGCTCTCTATATATTATCTGTATCATTATCAGTTAAGTTGGAAGAGCTCTAAAAGGCATTAAGAATGAAAAGGTAATTGGGAATGCATTCTTTACTCTCAGTGTCATATGAGGTACGTAACGTGCATGAACCTTGACACTACGATAAAAACACAAATATCTACTCAGGATTGTAGAACACATTACTGAACACAGACATTCACAGTTAATCAAACCTCTTTTGGTCATCTGTGATAGATTCTTCATGGTTCAATAGACAGTCTGTCATTCTTGACAAACATGCATATACATTTTTGTCAACAATTGAAAGACTCTCAAAAAAGGATGGAAGTGGCTTACAACATTTTATAAGTTTATTATACAAAGACATTACATTTCAATTAAAATTTAACTTTAAATAGTTTCTATAGAAGTAGTTTGGGGCTGGAAATTTAGCTCAGTGGCCTAAGTACCTTCCTGACAAGCCTGGGGTTGTGAGTTCAATCCTGGTACCACCAAAAAAAAAAAAAAAAAAAAAAAGTTTATATTTTCCCTATATTTCAGGTTAGACAATAAATTTAAGTTTTTGTAATTTTTAGATATTAGTGTTCATTTCTAATTTGTGCTTATATCATGTTTTAGTGGATTTTCATATTAGTTTGGAATTTAATGATTTGTACAGGTATTTCCTATGAACAAATGGTAACATTTTAAACATTGTATCTATTTTTAAATTAATGAGCCAATGTTGTTAAATTATTATTAACTAAGGTCTACGGTTCATAGTTTTTTTTTCCTGAGTCTAATGTCCCTTTGGTTAAAATGATTTGGTATAGCTTTATGCTACACTTGTAATTGTAACTGTAACAGTTTCTGAAGTTCTCTCTTGTTAATCATCTTGACTTTTTAAAATGACTACTACTGAGGTATAGTATGATACCTCTCTTTTGCAGTTTTTATGATGCTTGTCCCTGGATTATATTGAGCCTTGAGTTTTGAAGATTGCTTATATATAGTGACATTTTTCTCAGACCTAATTAACCACACATCCCACCAATATGCTTCATGATATTTCTGTTGAAGCAGTCCCATGCTTTTGTCAAGTTTCTTTACTATGAAATATTTTATAAATTTCTAAGTCATACAGATGATACAAGATGTTTGTGACTAACCCCAGACAATGCTATGCGATTAGATTATTCGCATAAATTATTTTAGTTTCTTCTTAATACAATTTGTTCTCCACTATACTAATATATTCAGCCATTTATTTATGTCATTATGGACTTCTGGACATTTATATTATACTTTAGTTAACAAGTCTATGTTGCTTTATTGTTTCAGTTTTGGCTATTATAAAGGTTTTCAGTTTGTTTCTGTAAATCCGTGAAAGAATGTCACACTTGTTCACAGGAGTGAGTTTGTGAGCCTGGGAGTGTGAGTGTGTCTCCACAGGAAGAAGAGATCAGGAATGTGGCAGAGGACAGGGAGAAATGACCATACATAGCGGCTACATAGGAAACTTCATCTGTATAACAAGACAGTTCTTGATACCTTCGCAATTCCTCCTTGAAATTACCGTTTCCTGTGGCTCATACGTTTCTGTCAGCAATCGAAGCCCTTTATCTCTCTCACTTTACTTTTCATTGCATTTTTTACTTTTACATGTCTCCTGTGGGTTAGGCCTGTTGATAATTTTATATACTTCTCTGTGGTTGTCAATTTCTCTCTCTCTCTCTCTCTCTCTCTCTCTCTCTCTCTCTCTCTCTCTCACTTTGTTTTTGGCTTTTTGAGACAGGGTTTCACTGAGCAGTTCAGGCTGGCCTTGAACTCACGTTGTAGCCCAGGTTGGTCTCAGATACCCAGCGATCTTCCTGGTTCAGCCTCCCAAATGCCGGTATTACAGGCTTATACGACCATGCCTGGATGTCAGTTTATTCATAAACTAAAATTATTGAGTTCTCAGAAGGAAAACATAAATTTAAAAGTTCTCTGCCTATTATACTTTACATGCTTATACTTCTCTATTTATATCTATTTGTTATCAATCTTAATCTAATATATATTCCAAATTTTAAACAAATATTTTCATCTTTGAGTGATTTAAATATTACCTGTCAAAATAAAAACATCCTTAAAGTTTAATCAATTTTGAATGCTTTTATTTTCAGGCTCTCATTTAAGGACAACTGGAAAGATTAACTAGTACAATAAAATACAGTGAAAAATGTTTCACACTAAATATTCACAAATTAAAAGAAGCATACAGTTTATGTGACCCTCATTTCATGATTTTTAAGTTCAGTTTTCAAAGTTTAAATAATTTCAAGTAATTTAATCACTTTTTAAAACCTATTTCATTGTAATCATTGTCACTGATTCTCAACAGTTCAGTCTCCCTTCCCATGACATAATATGACAATGCTCTGCTACGGGGATCCAGTTGCTGTCTTGGGGACCCCAAGTTGCCTCTCCTGACAGGGTTTTTATAAAGAGTAACGCTGTCATTCTGAGGTAGAATACAAGAAACGAAACGTAGGTACAAAGCAAACAAGGAAATTGAGACTCGAAAATTAATTAGAACTACAGTTTCAAAGCAAACATTTCTCCTCCATAAAACTAAACAAACAAACAAACAAACAAAAAATTCCTCAAGGTCCTTTCTCCACCCAGATAGACCTGTCCTTTACCCCTGCAAACCCAAGCTTCCACCACCTAAGGAAGCAGCAGCAGTGGCTGCAGCACACTCAGATGGCCTGCGAGGTAGGCTGACAGGCAGTCAAGGTTTCCCGGGCTGAAAGCAGCCCTAAGGCCCCCACTCCAGCCTTCAATGCGTCTCACTTCTCTGGGCACCTTCACGCCATCCTTGAGTGCATCCTGTAGACTTTGCTCTACTTGTGCATCTTTTGAAGCATGCTACAAGTTCTTTTAAAAAAAAAAATTAAAACTTTGTTGTTTAAAGAGAATAAAACAAAACAGAACAAAGCTGAGCAGAGTAAAACAATGTGACTAACACAGGATTTGAGAACAAGACAGCAGAAAGTCAACAGTGGCTACCAAAACTCCACTTGTTTTCTTCAAAATAACTGTTCAAATCTTCATACATATTGAAGTCAAATAATTGAAAACAGACTAAAACCAATCAAAACCAAGAATAAAATCAGTGTTGGGTTTTGAAACAAAGTGATAGGAAATCATCACTGGCTACCATGGTGTCTTGTTTTCTTCAGTGTAGCTGTTTATACTATCACATATACTAGAATCAATTCTTGTAAACTCTTTAAGTGAAATTCTAGGCATATATTAGCCTATACATCTATCCTTTCTGTATTAGAGAGAAAAACCAAACAACAAATATATAACTGTAGCTAAGAGCCCAAAACAATAACATTGTAGGCTTTCAAAACAAGGTGGTAGGAATGTTAACAATTTTTGCTGTTTTGCCTCGTTATCTTCATAAGTCTTACTCGAATTACCAGATATAGTCATGCAAAATTGATCTAACCCTGTAGATGTTATCTACTTCATTCCAAGAACTAACAGAATTAGAACAATCATCTTAGTGATTTTAAGTGTATATGTACACATTTATATCGTATTTTGTTTCTCTTCCTTCTTTTTTGTTAGTGTCATAGGAGTCACTGAAACCTAGGAATTTGCTCTGTGGAGTGGGGTTGGCTCCTTAATCCAGCCTCTGGGACCTCTCAGAGATGACCTGCTTACCAACTACCTGTCTCTGCCTGAGGCCTCTCCCTGCAACCACCAGAGCAGAGCTAACATGGGCACTGCCTAGGGATTTAATTCAACTCCAAAAGATCTACCAGAGCACTCTCTCTCATCACTAATTAGGCACTTAATGTTATAGTTTACTTAATTGTTACTTTGGCCTTTAAATCAGAAAGAGGCCCTGTAAACCACCACCCTCCTGCTCTGGGTCTTTATTCCAAGGTGATGAGGACTGAGGAGGAAAAGGAGCAAGCAGTAGAGAAAAACTCGGTGGATGTTTATCAGTAAGAATTTAAAAAGGGTTGCCATTGCCTCGAGCTGGGAGGGGGACAGAGAGATGCTAAGCCTCAGAAGTTTAGGTCCAGGATCCTTCTTTTAGGCTTTGGCACAGCGTAGATAACGGAAGCCAGGGTGCTGTTGCTGCAGCCAGGCCTTTGGCGTCTGCAGAGCATCCTGTGATGTGTACATTCCAAGCTGCGTCTGCCTTACTCAGGCTCCTACTCAGGATAACCAGGCTGGGCCCTGACCCTCAGTTTACTGGAGTTAGATATCCACGCCCATTCTCTATCTGCCTCACTTCCTTCTGTCACCTGACCTTGGTACTTTTTATATGAAAAAATAAACACAATTTTTATGACAAAATAATTAGAAAAAACGATGGTTAATGTACCATGTATCGTTCTATTCAAAGTAGTTATGCAGATACAGCAAATATTCTCTCTTACAAAAAAAACAAACAAATAGAAACAAATAGAAAAAAATCTTCCTTTTCAATGAACAAAGAAACATTTCAAGTAGTAGACATGAAATGAATTAACATACATATTCATGTTTATGTTAATTTCTGTAATAAATATTGCTCACTGGTTTAATTTACTTTGAAATGCATGAGGCAACTTGAAGAGTTCGTTTTATTTTACTAATTTTGACAAGATATTAATATCTACGTACTAGTTTGGACAAGATGTTAGTATCTATGTACCTGACAAGAAATGGTGAGATATTAGTACATTTTGGAGACAAAATAGTATTTGCTATCATATGTGGAAGTTGAAAAAAATGAAAGAAAGCACAGGAAGAATTTAAGAACTAAGATGAGAAATACTATATGCGGAAGAGAGACTTAGAGAAAGTCCATCTTATCTTACTTGCTCCGACACTAATATTATGGTTTGATACCTTAATTATTAGATGTGACTGCCCCATCCAATGGAGCAAAGCACTTTGTCTTAGCTAAAATAAACATGGGCTGACCCAGAAACAGGCAGCTCTGTGGATCTTTATCTATCGGGGGGTGGGGGGGGGCTTTGGTCTCCTCCGTCTCTCCAAGATGTGTCAGACATCCAGGTCACTTCCAGAACTGTTTGCTCTCTGCTGCTCATCCTGCCCTGTGATGTCAATGCACCTCCCGCTGACATTAGGTGCCACTCAAATAAAGATCAGCTCTAGAGAATTTCTCTTTCTAAAATAATTCTACATCTGGTTTTCAAATCTAGATTATATTCCTCCTCCTTGTAGTAAAATAAATTATAAAACACAACAAATAATTTATAGGTATGACAAAAGCTATCGATGGCAAAGAAGAATAAGGTTGAATAGTCTTGTTAGATATAAATGGAGACATTTTAGTACTTTATAATGAAAAGAATAAGTTACACTGCCTAGGAATTTCTTTTTAAGGTTTTCAAAATTGTGTGTGTCCATTAGTTCTACAGGTTTTTCATCATAAGGACAAGACTCAGCCTCGGTAACTGATTCTTCAAAGAGACAAAATTGCACTTGGCAAATGCTGTCATCAATTCAAACCTAATCAATATCTGTTTTCTTCATTTCACTTATGTTCAGAATCTGCGCTGTTCTATAATGACAGAATTGAATTGTTTTTATTTTAGGTTCTTCTTATTTGTCTAATGGAACTTGTTGGTAAGAAAGTTTTTATGGCTTTTCATCTTGTTTTCTTTATTTTGATCTGAACAACACCTTGTCCCCTAATGTTAAATAAATGGATAATATATTTCCTTTCTCATCAAAAAAAGAAACATGTATTTTGTTTTTAGTCTATAGGAAGTGGTTTCAGCTACACCAATATTATAATTATATTTTAGTGCTTTTACTCTGCACTACCAGTCCTATTTTCTTATGAAGATATTGGGAGTATTAGTGACATGGCTGATTTTATAGAGATGAATCTAACCATATAAACTGAGCTGGGATTTCAACTCGTAAATCTCTAAAAGTGAAATCTAACCCCTAACATTATAGCATGTTGCCAAGAAATAAAGAGACAAAGAAAGAGAAGTAATGAGTTTTAAGTCTACTAAATAAATTGCAGAAGCAATTTCTCACAAAAAGAAAATACAAAATTTCAATATCTATAAACTTTTACACTTTCAAACTCAAATGAATACTAGCTCCCAGAGAATACCAAATGTTTATGTCACATAATATTTCTTTAACACAAAACTTTAGAAATACTGAAATAAAATTGGAAGCCCACACATCAATAATCACAAAGAACATATGGTGTGACTTTTTAGAATAACTCAGTAATTTTTATTAAAAATCTAATGTATTTCTTGCTATTTAGTTCAAAAACTAGTCACATCTCTGATTTAAGATATTGACCTATGGAAACAATCATTCAGAAAAGCACCTAAAAGTTATCGGCAGACATATTAATAACCACATTACATTAAAATGAAAAGTATGGTTGAACAAATAAAATAAAAATTTAAATTGAAAAGGTGCATGTGCTACATTAGTTGATGCAGGTAACGTTATGACAATTAGATCTAACTGATTTTAAAAATCTGCATTTACATTTTCACCAGAGGCATGGTTCACTCTTGAAGGAGACCAGGTTGCTGCAGTTTTAATGTACTCAAGGAAAGTCACTGTAAACTGAGAAGATAAACAAGGCTTTCTTCTTTGACTGTCAACAAAGTTATTAAACTTTAGTATTTATGTCTCTATATGTTATATACTTTAATTAGAACTCTTTACTGGATATAAAATCAGAGAAGACAGTTATTCCACCTACCAAAAGAACTTAAGGAAAATTGACTTGCAGTTCATGGGGCCCACACACATACTTCTTGACACTTTTAATATTACACTCTTTATTTAAGAAAAAAGACAAACTGTGATGGAGAGAAGGAAATGGAAGAAAAAGAAAAAGTATATATATATATATATATATATATATATATATATACATATATATACATATATATATATATACATATATATATACATATATATATATATGCATACACGAGGTAGCTAAGAAAGTTATACACCTAGTTTCTCTTAGTTTATGGAAAAGAAAGGTTTGGGCTAACACTGTTTGGACAAGATAACATGCCTATGTCTTGTTCTCTGTATCACAAGTACAAAGACAGTAATATGCAATGTATTCATTATTGTAACTCTCATACTAACCTATTTCAAAATTCTGTTTTATTGTTACTTTTATGTTTTTCTCTTTAAAAATTATCTAAAATAAGGCAAAACCCAAAGTTAAGTATATTTCTTGCTCTACTGAAAAGAATTAGTCAAATCATCTGAAAAATATTTTCGGAAATCTTTAATTGCTTTTTCTGCTGTTAGTGTCTACAACATATGTAGTGATAACTTTTTACCGAATTAAAAGCTGCATTTTGAATAGTGCCATTCATATTGCTGATTAAAACCAGAAAGAGAAATCACCATTTATTTATGTAACTCAAAGACACTTACCTACAATTTGAACAGTCAGTGGACTGATTAGTTTCAACTGAGTAAAATGTTAGATACATGCTCTTTAAGCAAGGCAATATTTGTAACAAGAAAAGTAGCTTTCTAAAAATACATTACTTAAGCAATAGCTTATGTAGCAAAATAGCTAGTTTTATGTTTTTAAATAAAATATAAAAGTTTTAATTAAAATATTACAAAGTTTTAAAATAAAGTTTTACAAAGTTTTTAAATAAAATATAAAAGTTTAAATTTTTAGAAGCAACCAAATTGCACAGTTGTCTGTTTGAACATCTTTCGCAGCCCATGTAATTTAACTTACCCTGTAGTGGAACAGGAAAAGTTTTCACAACTATCATTTTTATATCAAATTCCCTTGGATTTGAGAATCTGTTTTTTTCTAACTCTCTGAATGATTTCAAGTGACATAAATATTCAAGCTATAATTATTGTGATCGGACATTCTTGTATGATAAATAGTTCTACATAAGTTGGATGTTCTCAGGGATAAATTAGATAATTAGCTTAAGGAGTATAGAAAACTTTTAAAAAGCTAACCATGCTTCAACATACTACAATTGTAATGTTAAAGGTCATCACAGAGATGAGCATGGTGCATTCTTAAGAGAACATGTTTAAATTTATCCCTGTGCAGTGGCCTACAAATTCTAGCAGACACTGAAAAATATTTTTCATAAGCAATAATCTGCTTATTTTTACTAAATGTTTTTTAAATATTTATTTTTTTGTTTTATGATAGGATATCACTACGGTGCTGGCTAACCTTGAACTCATTATGTAGCCTAGGTTGGCCGTGAACTCCAGCAGTCCTCCTGCCTCAGCCTCTTGAGTGCTGGGATCGCAGGTGTGGGCCACTGCTCCCCCTGGCTTTGGCGTGGTTTTTATTGATTTAAAAGATGAGTAGCATTGGTTATATGCAATATATATATATATATATATATATATATATTTGCATATATATATGCAAAATTCTACAAAACATTTCAAATTATCTTCGTGGAACATGATTCTGATTGCAGATGTTAAAATATAACATTTTAGGGGCTGGGGGTTTAGCTCAAGGGGCTGAGGGTTTAGCTCAGCGGCATAAGCGCCTGCCTTGCAAGCAGGCAGTCATGAGTTTGATCCCTGGTACTGATAAAAACGAAAAACACACACACAAAATAACATTTTAAGTAGCTAACTTCATTAACAGCAGATTCTCTAGCATGTACATTTTATTATCCACCAGAATTAACCCTTATTCTCATAAAAAGAAAGAGTGCTTCAAAAGGTGCCATGAAATTCCAGGCTATATTCTCATGTGTTTACTGTGGAAAAAGGCATAGCAATGAACACTGCCTCCAGAAAGAAGGGCTTTGATCAGTGTTCTGCACACACTCTGTTGCATTCTAACTGCTGATATTAATGGGACCTAGAACGGGACAGATTTACAACAAGCACTCTACCATAACAGAAAGGGACTTGCTTAAGTGTAGAGCTCCTAACAGGTTATGTTCATAAGCAATACACTTCTTATTAAAGTACTGATAATAGGAAATGTTGGAAGCATACATTAGATCAATTGGCACAATACAGAAAATCAATTCACTGTTTTGTTATGATACATTTACTGCCTTGTCTAATCCTTATGGAAAAATTTGCTTTAAATTGTACAATTTGTAGATTTATGAGTAACATTTACTAAGAATCGGTGGAAGCATTCTAAGATAGAGAGTACACAATTTCCCTAGTGACATGTGTAAGTTTTCACATCAAATGAAGCAAATCTTATAAATTTTTCTTTTAAATAGTTATAAAATTTTAACACAGCATGTATTTTGCCTCCAAATGCATATAGATGCTGGATCTGAGATTTACTGGTTAGATGTCATTGATTTTAATATTTGTATGAACAATAAAATTAATGTATAAGTTTATTATCAAGTTTTAAATTAAAACATATGCAAATCATGTGTCAAATATAACTAATAATGTTGAATTGTAAATTTGTACAATCTCCTTACATTTGAAAGTGTCAACATTTTATAAAAGTCAAAATTCACATTCCAATAAAGTCTGAATGTGAGCTGTATCATTTAAACTGATTCAATGACTTATTACAAATCAATTTGAAATTATTATTAAATCACAACTAAGGTCAATAAGTTTATTCTCTTACAACAAGGCGTATTTCTCCTCATAACACATGTGCTTGGAATCTGCAAGGTATGAACATCTATTTATTGATTCTACATTTTTCAACCATAATTATTCATTTTAATTACACAACACAAGGTGAAAGATCCAGAACTTAAAAGCACAAATGATTTCCCCAATTACAATTTAAATATGATAGGAAAGAGTAAAGTGATTCACAAAAGATTAAGCACTAAGCACATTTTCATAGTGGAAAGATCAAACTAAGTTCTTAGCTTTGTGTCATGAATTTGACAAGTTTCTTGAAGTTAGAAAATTATGCTAAAATGTAATTTATATAAATTTTAGTTCTATAAAAATGTTGTTAAAAGGGTGTTAAAATATAAAAATGTAATTCTAAAAATTATAGACAGTGGTAGATATAGTATATTTCCCATGTTTTTTTCAACAGGGCTGGTACCAGGAATCCAGCTCAGGACCTTGCACTTGACCTCCAGGTGCTTGTACCACCTAACTCTACCTCTGGACTGGTAGATACAATACAAAGAGCTTCTTTTAATTTCATGTAGTTAAATTGTTGGGTACTAAAAGAATAATAAGTAAAAACCTATTAATATTAGAAAAAACTTTTATATTTTTGCAATAATCATAGATTTATTCTATCTAAATGACTATAGCAAAATGTTAGATTTAAGTAATTTTTATGGACAGAGAAATATCATCAATTTCATATTAAAACTACTAAATAAACATATATCATTTATTTATTAATGGGTTACTGACATAGCATGGGACAAAAAGAAGGCAAGATTTAGCTTATGATCACTTAAAAAAGAGATTCAAGGGCCGGGGATTAGCTCAGCGGTATAAGCTCCTGCCTAGCAAGTGCAAGGTTGTGAGTTCAATCACTGGTATCAAAAAACAAAACAAAAAGAAAAACAAAAGATTCAAGCAATGAATAGTAACAGTCTCAGTAGTGTTTCATGGAGAAAAGATTTAAATTAATAGTTAGGAAACTGAGTTGAATGTAGAAAATATGAAGCTAATTATTTCTGCTTACTCTTCTTGTTTTAAAAACTTAATAAAGTTTTACTTTCATGAGGGAATTAATATTTAGCATTAAAGTTTTATCTGAAAATGCTTCAACTCACTAAATACTATGCCTATTATTTGTTTGGTCACACACGCAAATATTCACAGTCTGACACAAATATGATGAAAGTTTTAAATTTTCACAAATATTTTACAAGAAGAGACACACCACCATGAGACACATTGCTCTGAAATGTTTTCCATTGCTTGATAACACTTATTACATTGCTCCTCCACTTTTGAAAGTCAAAAACAAAATGCTCTTTTGTGTTTTAGCTGAGCTTTTGTGGATGCCTGAAGGTGAATGTTTCAAAATTTTTAGCTTCCTTCTCATTTTGACCTTAGGGAAGAAGCAGAAGTTGTGTCAGGTCCAGAAACAAGGTGGATGATGACACATCATGAAAGTTTTGTTAAAAGGGTATTAAATTTGAAATTTCTATAAAAGGTCTATACCAGGATGGTTAAGAAACAGAGTGAATATTTAAACATAATTTTTTTAGCAGTAAAAGACACATTGCCAGTAATTACCCTCAACATGCTCAAGATACTCCCTGCTTCAAACATGACTATCCTATGATTCTCGGTAATGTATCTTTTATTGCAATACGATGTTTTTTATTTAAACATAATTTGATCAGTGCTTATATTCTCCCAAACATGATTTATCCTAATTATGATTCAAAATAATTCAAGTTTTATCTAATTTATACTGGTCAACATTGTGAGGAACAAAACCTCACAAAAAAAACTGGTCATGTATAATGGACGGGGAGTAGAAAAAAAAAAAAAAAAGAGATTTTTAGTTGCTTAGGCAAGATTCTAACCTGCAATCCCCCTACCTCAGCCTCCCAGAGTACTAGGATTACAGATGCATGCTACTACTGTTACCCTGTTCTGTTTCTAATACAAGGTGTATGAATACATTTTTCTGATATTTTAAAGCTCCTACTGACTATATTAAAATTCCACAATGAAATTATTATATGAGCTGAGGACTTCTAGAGATGAAAAACAATGCAGTTCTAAAGAAAAGTTTTGTTCCTCTGAGACCTACAATGATCAACTTGCAAGAAATTTACCTGCAATTTATAACTGCCCATATATTCAGTATTCCAATAATCGTAATCAATAATAAAGACTGTACGTGTAATATAAGCACATACTCATATGTATTGTATAAATGACTTAAAGAATGCAAATATATTTTAATTATCTTAGAGAATTAATCACTTACATATCTATATCATGTGGGTTTGACTTCATGTTCATTTCCACATTAAAATCTATGGCACTCCAAATTAATATAAGCTCATTCTAGAACAGGAACTACCTCTTCCTACCTTACATCTATACTTTGGATGTTTGCTCTGTTTTAAGAGCTTTAAGATAGCACATATATTTGCTTAATGTTCTTCTGAGAAATTAATTTTGGTCCCAACCTCCATATATTTTTCAGTTGTATTTCTGTCCACAACCAAATCTCCTTTAGCTTTTCTGATATGCAACTTGGGTCAACCTTTTACCTCATTGATAATGACTAGAAATTTGAATAATACTTTCAGTAACAAATTGATCCTTGGTAAGCATGCACTTAGTACATAGACCTTTCATTTCTGATCTTTAAAATGAGTCTCAAAGCGGTATTGCTTACTTTTATTCTAAGTACTATTTTATGTGTTTGTATTGACCTTGCATAACTTTCAAATAATCATAATTTTAATGAATTTAATTATCACATAATTTTAATGTCGAAGTCTATCGAATTTACTTTGCCCATGCTCTAATGTCTTTCATGATATTAGGGATACTTTTCTTTTTTTATTTTTTGTCTTTGTCTTTTTCTTATCGGTACTGGGGATCGAAATCACGACTGCCTGCTTGCAAGGCAGGCGCTTATGCCGCTGAGCTAAATCCCCAGCCCCCAGGGATACTTTTCAGTACAATAGTCTTTACTTCCTATTATTGCCACTTTGCATCAGTTTTTAGTATGGATCTGACACATAATAACTGCAGTCGTCTTGGGGAAATGGTTCATAAATATATGGCATCTTCAATGTTCTCAGTCCCCTTCTTTCTTCACTGAAATGCATACCTTTGTTATGACGTATATAAAAATATATTTCATTATAGATTTCATAAAGAAAGAATAAGTTTGCATACTGAATTTGCTATAGAAAATTGAAGATATTGATTAGAAAATTACTGATGTTTAAGAAATCACAGATATGAGCATATTGGTAATATTATCAAAATGCTCTCTTTAAATTTAAAAATTATTCAGATATTTTACAATTGAATTAAGGTGTTTACAAGAATGTTTTCATGTTTACTTAGTGTTATTCATGTATGACCTACTTCCTGAAATACTAATTTTATTGCAAAATGTAATTTTTTTTTTATAGGTACCGGGGATCAAACCCACGACCACGCGCTTGCAAGACAGGTGCTTGCCAGGCAGGTGCTTATGCCGCTGAGCTAAATCAATTTGTTTTTCTATGGTATGGATACCTTTCAGTCCATTAAAAGTGTTATGGCTTCCAAATATGTCTTCAGATGTTAAAGATTCTTATAATTTGCTGGACACCTAATATGAACAATATAAGAGTAGTCCTAATATTAAAGTGTAAAACAAAATTAAAACCTAGATAATAATAGTAATTTTTATCAATATCATTTTCATTATCTAAAACTTATATATATATACACAATTATATTTATATATGTACACAATCACTGTTTTATAAATATCAACAGCCCTTTTTCAGCTATCTCTGCTGCATTTGGCTATGAAATTCCACTCATTTTGTTAATTTCTGCTGCTAGTTCTCATAGGATGGCATGCTGTCTGAATTGCTGAATGAATAAAACATTCATATTTTACATAAACTTTCCATATATTTAGTGTGTGATCTTCATAGCTTACTTTTGTTAACATATTAAAGTTTTGATTTTTCTGACAGAGACTTTATATTTTACCTGTGAACAAAGAAAAATATTATCTACATTGATGCATTGTGAGCAAACATGAATATTTGTGAAAGTATTGTAGTAAAGAAAATCAGGCATATTTGACAACTATTTCTAAATTCATTGCATATAAACTGTGAGAGACTATGTAAACTTTTAGTTAAAATATATAATGATCAACAATGATTAATTTTAATTAAATCATCTTCTAGAGGTAAATAGGGCAAATTTTTAAAATAAGAATGTTGAAAATATAGCTTATAGTATCATTATTCACAATTATGAGCCACGATATTTATGTCATAGTGTGTGTAAAAGCTACTTATGCTGTGTATTCTTCCTTGAAGGTCTAAAATTATGGATTCAGTATTTTGCTAATTTTTTTCAGGATTTTATTTAAATTATAATAGTATAGAGAATTATCTAAAAGCAAATAAAAATTTCTGTATTTGATGATAGAAATGAAGTCTGAAACATTTTTCAAGAATCTTCTTGTGTTAGGTTTTTTTTTTTTTTACTTTATCACCTTTTCTATAAGCTTTTATGTCTGTCAGTTGGTCTTCTAAAAGCAAAAGCTGGAGGAAATGTGTAGAGCTAAAAACAAAACAAAACAAAACAAAAAACGCTTTACAAATAATCTCCTCCCTATGGTCTCATCTTTTTTATTTTTTATTTTTATTTTTTTTGCTGATGTAGGGATGCTGTGTTGAACAGTCCCAAATTATTAAGCCAGGAAAAGGATTTGTCAAATTACCTCAAGCATTACAAAGTGAGACTAGGTTGTACAAAAGTGTTATCTCTCAATTTTTCATTTCTGCTATTCATTTCTCTCCAATTGAGAAAAGTAATTCTTAAACTAATATGGTCAAAATGTGTTGTTTTTCTCCAACAAATAAGAATATATCTATAACTTTTAATCAGTAAGGTATGAACAACTCAATACAATCATGCAGGTTTTAAATTCTTAGAATTGAAATTATATATTTTAAGTAAAGCCATAAAATTTTTAGTAAATTAATAAACACAATGACTCAAAACCTTAGCTCATTTTTTATTGTTTAGGTAAATAGTTTCACTTTGCATAAAACTTCTGGTTATGCAATAGTATTTTTTCCTAACAATTTAGCTGTGTGTCTTAATCACATGATCTGCCTTTGTGTAGAAGACACATTTAGTTGTCTTGACCATGGAATGGAAAATATCTAATACTTTAGAAAACAGAGCACAAAATGCTTGTGATGCTAATGCCCATGAGGTAGAGTACTTGGTAAGGTTTTGTAAATGTTCCCTTTCCTGATTATAAAGCTATAGCTTTCTAACATGTACCTACTATGACCAATTTGATACATTTTTGTAGAGATAACTGGATCATTTTATTCATCATAATTGGAGCAAGAGGAGAGAAATTGGGGATCAACCAAGATAGAAGTTCAGAAATGTATACAAGATATTGTGTTAGGCAAGAATAACACTGAACTATGTGAGAAAATGAATGAAAGCCCATAATGAATGGGAAAGCCAAGCATCATTCATTTAATTTTTTTGTTGTAAGGAGATCACAAACACGTCTAAATGTCTCCTGAATTATATAAGAGAAATTCTTGCTAAATCTAGTACTTCATTAAACTTATACTAAGCCAAATGTACTGTACAAGTCTTTTTTTTAAATAATCATTGACTTTAAACAAAGTGCTATTTTCTCAATATTATCTGCACAAATATATGACTAATATAGCTGTGTGAAAAAGTGCAAATTTTAAATAAACGAGCTTTACATTTCAGGTAAAAAATTCATATTTTTCTTCTTCACACACTGCCTCATAATAAATTAAAATATATGAAATTATTCAATGTTGGGATACAAAAATAAAGCTTTCTATTTCTCTTATGCAGAAAATTGAGTTGAAAAGTATAACCGGATTAGGAGTAAGGACTGGAAACAGTCTCTAAGAGAAGACAAAGGAAGCAACACTTAAAGTGTTTTGAGAAACATATGTATAACCTAGCATTTTGGAAAAGTAATAATGTAAAATCAAAGGGGAAAATGGTTCACATGTTCAAGGAATTAAGTATGATTTCCATGTTTGAAAGGTTAGAATCCAGCTTGTAAAAATTCTACTGTACTGTAGAGAGGTCAAGTGAGACGGGGAAATAGTGGGAATGGGAAGAGATCAAGACGCATAGCTAGCACAGATACTTCCATTATGGTCAGATACCCGCTATTAATTCAAGCTTCATATTACTGCCAAGAAAAATGTTCATAACTCAGTGAGTCTGAAAAAAAATCCATTATAATCCCTCCTACCTGACCTCCTAATTCTTTTAACCTTAAAATTTATGAAGAGTTTGCATTATAACATTCTAAGCATGATAATCAAATGCTGTAATTCTTTACTCTTCTTATTTTTGAAATAAAAATCTTTAATATTCATCATATGCAAATCAATTACCAAGTTTGTCGCTTTTGTCAATCAATATTATACTTATCCCTTATTTTCTTTTGATCTTCCAATAACGCTAATTCCACATTCATAACTAGTTGAATTCTGAGTGAATAAGTAAATTACTTGAGGCAAAATGACTGTCATTAATTTGTTGATGCAACACATTTTATCAAGTTTTCTCTTTCAATGTCCCTATATTTCAACTCCTTGTTGTAAAAAAAAAAAAAAAAAAAAAAAAAAAAAAAACTGGCATTATTCAATTACAGTGAGACTCCAACTCATGGGCATTCAAGTTATGAACTTTCATAGATATGAATGGACCTCACATTAGGAGCATTGTAGATGGAAACAAACTGAGAAGTAAGTCATTTATCTGCCAGAGATTGTGCCAGTTCTGCTGCTGTGTGCTTACTGTGCAGTAGTGCAGTGCTCAGTCAGAGTCCATGATGTCTGAAAGCAAGAAGAAAATGAGTGGTGATATGGGAAGAACAAAACAGTGTACATTGCTAGGAAGCAGAAAGCATTATACTTTGCATATTTGTGTCAAAAGTGTACAAGATTCACTTTGTTGGCTGTGGAAACAAATCCAATTTAGGAATGTTTTCCCAGAAGAGAATACAGTCTTAAGTTTGGGACTTACTGTACTCACAGACAGCTATGAACAGATCATGTTATTTACCCGTTAATATGTATCTAAAAATGCAACAATTAATAATAATATATATATATATATATATATATATATATATATATATATATATATTACTGTATATATCTTCCCCTGGAAATTCTAAAAAAGTCAACTTTGGCACTCTTTTGATCATCTAAATAATTTTATAATGTATTTAAATATAAAGAATTATTCAAATGTTTATTCCTTTTCTGTCTTGAGATAGCAGGCTTTAAAACTGTTTTCAAAAGATTTGGTGTTTTTCATCTAACTATAGTAAAAATAGTTTATATAAATATATACTCAAAATATATATACACATTTAAGTCTGATTATGTTGCCAAAATAACTTCTTATCCTGCCTTTACAATTTTTATTTAAGTTAAATTTATTTTTAAGCAAATGGCTGTTTTTAAAATAAAAACCTGGAATTTTATATATTAATGATTTATCATGTTGAGTTTCAATATTTGTATACATTTTGAAACCATATTAAGTGATACTGTATCTTTAAACATTTATTACTTTTTGATAAGGATATTCATGGTCCTTTTTTTTTAAGAGGGTCAAACTAAACATTAAAACAGAACAAGGCAGATCAGAAGAAAGCAATTTAAGTGATGGATTTCAAAGCAAGATAGGATTTCTACAATGGCTACCATAATGTCTCTTATTTTCTATTAAATAGTTGTCTATATCTTCACACAGAATGAATTCATTCAAAACAAAATAGTATAAAACTGATCAGAACAGAGTAATAAAGGCATTGCATGCCTTCAAAACCAGACAATAAGAAAATCAACAATGGCTGCCATTGCTTCTCTCTTCAAAATAGCTGTCCATACCTTAATGTATGTTGAAATGAAACAATACAAAACAGACTAAAACCACTCTGAACAAAGAATAAAAGCATTTACTGGATTTCACAGGACGATGATACAGAATCAGCAATGGATACCATAATGCATTTTTTTCTTCAAAGTAGCCATTCCTTTCATCATGCATAACATAATGGATTCTCATAAACTGTTTAGGAGAAGTTCTAGGCATGTATAAGCTTCTACATGTATACACATCCTTTCTGAATTAGAGGGAGAAACAAAACATAACAAAACACCTTACTAGAGAAACAAAAAGACCTATAAACAACAATAGCAAAGATCCCAAAACATAATACAGGTCTTCAAAACAAGGTGGTAGGAACATAACAAAGGTTGATATTTTCCATAGAAATCTTCAAGAGTTCCTCAGGTCACCAGCTATAAACATTCAAAATTGTTTCAATCCTATGAATGTTAAGTGTTTTGCTTTATGAACTTATAGAATTTATAGCACAATCATCTTAGCGATCCTAAATGTGTTTATACACTTGTAGATTTTTTTTTCTTTTCCCCTCCTTTTTCCTTTACTCCTTTTCCCTGAGGTATTTTTCCCCTTTGAACAGATTCTTACCCATTCACAGTATTTATTGAGGATTTTGTATCTTTTGTACTCTTACCATTTCTCATACTAGGGATACAATATGGTATTTACATATCTGAGTTTTATTTCACTTACGAGCATGGTCTCAAGGTGCATCCACTTACGTATGAATATCTTAGTATGATTATTCTTTATACCTGAGTAGTACTCCATTGCATAAAAATATCACATCTTTTTTTATCCATTTCTCACTTGATGGGCATTTAGGTTGTTTCCAAGATCTGGCTATTACAAATTGTGTTGCTATAAACATGAGTATACATATATCACTGTGATATAATGTTTTCAGTTCTTCTGGGGATATATTCAGAAGTGAAATAGCTGGGTTGAATGCGACTTCCAATTGCAGCTTTTGCAGGAATCTCCAGACTGACCTCCACAGTGATTGTACCAGTCTAAACTCCCACCAACAGTACAAAAGTGTTCCTTTTCCCCGCAGCTTCTCCAGCATTTGTTGTTGATAGTTTTCTTTTTTTTTTCAACTTTTTTTTTATTTTAAAGAGGGTAAGATGAAACATAGCAAAACAGAACAAACCAAATCATAAGGAAAAAAATAAAGATTTCAAAGCAAGTCTACTGGAGATCTTCACTGTCTATCTTATTGTCTCTAGTTTTCTTCCAAATAGTTGTCACTATCTTCATACACATAGAATACATACTGAACATTATAGAACGAATCAAATCATTACAGGATGATGAAGGCTTTTTAGGTCTTCAAGACTTGACATTGGGGCAGTCAATAATGACTGCCACAATGTCTTTCATTCTCTTTATATTAGGTGTTCTTATCTTAAGGTATGCTGGAATTGAACGTAAGAGACTAATATCACTCTGAACAGTGAATAATAACATTGCTAGATTTTGTATCTTAATGCTACAGAATTAGCATTGGGTTTCTTAGTGTCTCTTTTTCAGGGTATCTGTTCATTGCATCATGCATTATAAAATCTGTTCCCATAAATAGTTTAGATATTCTCTCCATGTGTGAATATTTACATATATATATATATATATATATATATATATATATATATATATATCCTTTCTCTATTATAGGGAAAAACAGATCATAAGACAACAAAATGAATTCCTAGAAAAACATGAAATGAAAAAGACATATAAGACCACAATATTAGATGATCTACAGTAGTTACTATCCTTTATTTTGTTATTTTCAATAGAATTGTCTACATCATCAGACATATAATTGAACATGGCATTACATAGCTATTTTAATAAAAACACAACTTTGGAGACATTGTAGAACTTCAAAACCAGTTAATAATCAAACTGGAGTGGGTATCTTTTACATCTTGTCATCTTCAGAGTAGTTGCCTCTACTCTTAGACTTGATACTATCAAGCATACCAAAACAGTCAAGGCAAAACAGCAGTCTAACAAACCAGCTTCAAATAAGATCAGTCATAGTAGGAAAATGTAAGTAATACAGGGTTTCACTTTAAGTTAGTAGTAAATTAAGGATAGTTACCATGATATAACCTGATATTTTGGGGATACCTGTCAGTGCCCTCAAATCTAATAGACAAACTGGAACAAAATAAAATCAAACTAAACAGAGCAATAAGACTGCTATGACTTTTAAATCCTGATACACTATTAATAATGTCTTCTGCCTTCCTTTTTAAAGCAGTTTCTCACTTTCCCCCTTCTCAGGATGCTTTGTATAATTTGGGTTCCACTAGCTCCTTTAGTTTTTAGGTTAGGAGGGTCAACCTGTTATCTATCAAAGTATTGCTGAACTTTTTACACCTGAGCTTGATCTTGAGCTGTACTCCTTTACTTACTAAAGCCACAAGGTTTTCCTTTCTTCCAGCTGTGTAGTTCTACACTGCCTAAAAGAGTCATAACTTTCCAATCTGTCTGTGGCTGCAGGATGAGTTGTGCTTATTTCTCTCTGGCTTCCTGTCACATACAGCATTGTTTTCTCATCTTTGACTTTCAGTTTACTAACCATCTTTCAGGTTGAGTATATTTTCTATTCAGAGCATCTCGATGGATCCTGCCTCCAATCCACTCTGCCTGTGTTTCTTTTTGTTAGTGTATAAAGGCTATCTATATTAAAGATTATAACCTTTCTTCTCTGCCTCATCTCTGCTATTCTATTTTTCTGCTATTATGTGTCTACTCCTTCATTCCACTGTCTGCCCTATTCATTGAGGCCTCTCTGCCACTGTTGCTGGAATCCTGGTATTTTCTCTCTCTCTCTGGAATGTTCTTCAGTAATTTTTGTAGGGTTGCATTGGTGGCCCTGAACTCCTATTGTTCCTCCTTGTCTTGGAAGTATCTTATATCTCCATTAATTTTAAGAGAGAGAGTTTTCTAAGTACATCAATCTGAGTTGGAGATTATTTTCTTTCAGGATTTAAACTATTTCCCCCCAGGCTCTTCTCGATTTGAGAGCTTGTGCTGATAAGTTAGTCATTATTTTGATTATTTTTCCTTTGTAGGTGATCTGCTTTATTTCTCTGGCTGCTTTTAATATTCTGTTCTTGTGGTGGATTTCTGGGATCTTGATTATTATATGTCTGGATTATTATATGTCTGTTTTGGTTGTAGATGGCTGGAGTTCTGTATACCTCATTTATCTGAATATCATGTCTTTTTCTTATGCTTGCGAAGTTTTTCTTAATTATTTCTGTGAAGAGTATTTGTAATTCATTTGTGGATATTCCTGTTTCCTCACTCACATTTTAAATTCCTAAGTTATAGATCCCTTGTCTCTTCTAGCCTTTGAATGGTCTCTTCCTGGTTTCTTGTTATTTTTAAGAGATCTTTTCTTTCACAATCACACATTATAAATCTCGTTTCAAGTTTTGAAAGGCTAATTTTAGTTTCTGTCAAGGCATTTTGCCAGCTTTCAATGAAGTTTTTAGTTTCCTGGTAATCACTTTGGATCTGTTTCATGTAGTCTAGGTTGTTTATATTTTTCATCAAAGATTTCTCTTCCTTTTCTGAGTTCCTCCATTCTTCCATGTTTTCTTGGGAGGGGCTTAGCATTTCTTTAATTAACCTTTTTATATCTTGCCTCATTTGGATTAGAATTTCAGTTTTAAGTTAATCTATAGGTCATGAAGTAATTTCTTATGTCCATTGCATGATTGCTAATTTTGCATGATTGCTGCACTGATTTTCTTCTATATGTACCTCTCCTGGGCTTATTTTCCCAGAGTCAGCAGCTGGAGGGTTTTTTTTTTTTTTTTTTTTTTTTTTTTTTTTTTTTTTTTTTTTTTTTTAATTTCTATCCCTTTTCATGTTTCTGATTTCTTTCAGACAAGTGTGTTATGGAAGTGCCTGGCCCTCCCCATATAGCTTATGGTTTTTCTGAAGCATGTTGCCTGGGGTTTTGATGCCCTCTCCAATTTGCTGTTATCTGCGGTACACACAGGGATGATGCAGGCTAGCCTCTAGCCTCTGAGCCAGTCAACTCGCAGGTGCCTTCAGCAACTTAGACTGTGCTTTGTAGACATCGCAGGGTCAGGACAGTTTTGTCTCTGGCTATTGGGTTCTGACCAGGGGTGTGGCTCGGCCGAAGCAGATCCCACCAGTCCTCTCTGGGCCAGGAGCAGGTGACTGATGCCACCACAGCACAGGGCTCTGCCCCACTCCAAGATGTCCTCCAGCCAGTGAAACCTGCCGCTGGATCTAATCCCCAGCACTCACCGGGAATCAATGTACTTCTCCACCTTGGCTCCACTCCACGCTGCACCCCATCCTCCCACCAAGGGCCCGGGACTCACCAATTCCAGTTATCAGTGGCTGTGGCTTCAGTGCGACCTTGAGTTGCTGGACTCCACAGTGCTCCCAGTACAGCACAGAGCAGTCTCAATGAGGACGTCGGGCCCCAGCCCTCTAACCTCATTTTTCCTTACTCTTCCTATTTTTCTTTTCACTTCAGTTTCCTCCTGGGTTCATGAGAGGCCCTCTCCACTCATCCAGCCCACGCCATGTTGTCAAATTCCAGTGTGTGAGCTGTTTTTCCACAGAGGTTCTCCACCCAGTGACCTAGCAAGCCACCATCTTCTCTAATATCTTTATCTTGGTCATTCTTTCATGAATTTCAGTGTGGTTTTAATTTGCATTTCTCTAATGACCAATGATGCTGAGCATTTTTTCATGTATTTGTTTTCCATATGTGTTTTGTTTTCTGATAACTATGTATTCACCTCAGATGCCCATTTTTGGATGGGCTCTTTGAATTTCAGGCATTTGATTTTTTTTTTTTTTTTTTTTTTTTTTAGTTTTTCATGTGTTCTAGACAGAAGCCCTTGCCTAAGGGACAGTTGACTAAGATTTGTTTTAACTTCATGATTTACCCTGTTAGAGATTTCTTTCTTTTTTTATTTGTATTTTTTTTTATTTTGGTACTAGGGATAAAACTCATGACTGTACATTTGCAAGGCAGGTGCTTATGCTGCTGAATTAAAACCCCAGCCCCTAGATGTTTCTTTTGACATACAGAATTTTTTTAATAAATTGAGATCCCAGTTATTGATTTGGGAAGTATTTCCCATTTGGTTTCATTTTCATTCATGAATTCTACCCTTATCCCTATGTCTTCAAGATTTCTAGCTACTTTGTCTTCCTGCAGATTTAGTGTTTCTGTTTTAATATTTAGATCTTTGATCCATTTTGACTTTAGCTTAGTACATGGTGATAGGCATTGGTCTAGTTTTAGTTTTTGGCATATGGAGAGCCAGTTTTTCCAGCACCATTTCTTAAAGAGAGTATCATACTTATAGTGAACATGTTTGGACCCTTGATCAAAGATAATGTGGCTGAGTGTGTTTGTAGATTTAGTTTAATCTTCTAATCTATTCCATTGATCTTCAGATCTGTTTTTATTACAGGACATGATGATTTTATTACAGTAGCTTTGTAGTATAACTTTAAGTCAGAGATTTGTGATGCCCACTGCCTTGCCTTTGTTGCTCAGAATTGCTTTTTGTCTTCTAGATCTTTTCTGAATCCAGATGAATTTTAGGAATAATTTCTCTAGATCTGTGAGCTATGTTAGTGTTGTTTTGATGGGGATTGCATTAAATATGTATAACAATTTTGGAAGAATGGCCATTTTACAATGTTTGCTCTTCCTATCTATGAACAAGGAATGTCTTTCCATTTTCTCAGGTACTCTTTATTTTTTTCAGAGTGTTGTGATTTTCCTTGAATAGAACTTTTATTTCCTTTGTTAGATTGATTCCTAAGTGTTCACTTTTTGATGCTATTGTTACGGTTGTGGTTTCTCTTATATCTCATTCAGTGAGTTTGTTGTTTGTGCACAGGAGTGCTATTGACTTTTCAATGTTGACATTATATCCAACTACAATCCTGAATTTGGTTATTACATCTAGAAATCTTTCAATGGAGTTTTGCGGGTCTCCTATGTAGAGTATCATGTCATCATCAAATAATGATAATTTAATTTTTTCCTTTCTATTCTTATTCCTTTTATTTCTCTTGTCTATTTGCTGAGCCTAATGTTTCTAGCACTATATGGGAGTGGTGAAATGGGAGTGGTGATAATGGACATCCTTACTTTGTGCCTGATTCTAGAGTGAAAGATTTCAGTTTCTGACCATTTAATATGATGCTGACTATTGGTTTGTCATAATGGCTTTTATCAAGTTGAGGTAAAGCCCATCTATTCCAATTTTCTGTAAGGTTCTTACCATGAACGAGTGTTGGACCTTATCAAAAGCTTTTTTCTGCATCTATAGAAATAACCATATGATTCATATTTTTGGCTCTATTGATATGGTGGATTACATTTATTGATAGGCATATTTATTTGCATTCCTGGGATGAATCTCACTTCATCATGGTGTATAATCTTCTTGATGTTTTGCTGCATTCTATTTTCCAATATTTTATTGAGAAATTTTGCATTTATGTTCATTAGGGAGATTGATGCCTGTAGTTTTCTTTTAGTTTGATCTTTCTCTGGTTTTGGTATTAGAGTAATACTTGCTTCTAGGAATGAGTTAGGGAGAATTGTTTTCCTTTCAATGTCATTGACAGGTTTGATGAGGTCATCATTAAGTCTTTGAATTTCTTGTAAAAGTCCACAGTGAATCCATCTGGACTTGGGCTTGTTGATAAACTTTTAATTACATTTTCTATTCATTAATTGAAATTGGGTTATTCAGCAGTTTTAAATTTTCTTGACCCAGCTTTGGTAATTCATATGTTTCTAGGCATCTGTCATGGTTTATGTTGGTGGCCCCCAAGCCTCAGGTATTTGCATTGTGCATTTGTGATTGGTTCATTGTCTAGCACTTGGATTGATGGTGTCAGTGCTACACCCACCTAGGTAGACCAGCATGCAATATAATGGCTGGAAGAAGGCTGTCTCTCTCTCTTCTAGTTTCTGCCTTGCTGTTTGCAGTCACCATGAACTGTGGCCCTGCCATGCTACCTTGCCTTGGAGCCAACTAACTATGGACTGAAACCTCCAAAAAATGTAAGAAATAATCCTTTCCTTTCCCAAATTTGGGCATCAGGTATTTTGTTTCAGCAATAAGTAAAAGGTAACTAAAATAGCATCTGTCCATTTCTTCTGTTATCAAGCCTAGGAGAGTAGAGGTTTTTGAAATAGCTGTTGACGACCTTCTGTATTTCCACAGGGTCTGCAGTTATTTCACTCTTTTCATTCCTTATTGCATGAATTTGAGTTTTTTCTTTCCCTTTTTAATAAGGTTGTCTAAGGGCTTTTCAATTTTATTAATTCTTTCACAGAACCAACTGTTTGATTCATTGATTCTTTGTATTGTTTTCTTAGTCTCTATTGCAATCATTTCTGCTCTGATCTTTATCATTTCCTCTCTTCTTTTGGCTTTAGGCTTGATTTGCTCTTCTTTTTCTAGATGTTTGAGGTGTAGCATCAGGTTGTTTATTTGTGTTTGTTCTGTTTTCCTGATGTTGGAATTCACCATAATAAATTTTCTTCTGAGGACTGCTTGCATTGCGTCCCACAGGTTCCAGTATGTTGTATTTGTATTTCTATTTGCTTGCAGATACTGTTGAATTTCTTCTTTAATTTCCTCTGGGACTCATTGATTGGTCAGGAGTGTACTATTCAATTTCCACGTGTTTGTGGAGCTTCTGCAGGTTTTCTTCATTAATTTCTAGTTTCATGGTGCTATGATCTGATAACATACATAGGATAATTTCAATTCTTTTACATTTAGTTAAGCATGTTCTATGGGCTAGTATATGGTCTGTTTTATAAAATGTCCCTTGTGCTGCTGAGAAAAATGTATATGCTGATGTTGTTGGGACAAACACTCTGTATATGTCCACCAAGTCCATTTGTTCACAGGTGTGATTTAGTTCTGGTATTTCTTTTGATTTTCTGTCCAGTTTATCTGGCTCTTTGTGTAAATAGGGTGATAAAGTCTCCTGTTATAATTGTGTTATTGCTTATTTGATTTTTTTTTATTTCTGTTAATAATTATTTTGTATTGCTGGGTACTCCCAAATTTGTTATCTTTTTCTCTTGAAGATTTCTCCTAACTATTAAGCAGTGACCTTCTTTATCACTTTGGAAAATTCTTGGTTTGAAGTTCACATTGTCAGCAAACAGAATAGCTATGCCTGCTTTTTTTTTTGGGGGGGGGGTAGTGTCCTGTTCATGAAGTATTGTTTCCCATCCTTTGACTTTCAGTCTATGAGTTTCCTTTTGGGTTTCTTGTGTACAGCTTATGTTTGAATGTTGTTTCTTGATCCATTCTTCCAGTCTGTTTCTTTTAATTGGTGAATTGAGACCATTTACATTGATGGTTATAACTAATATATATTGGTTTATGTTTGACATGATACCTTTCTGCTGTTGATTCTTTACCTTTTCACTCTGTTTAATTGTTTTCCTTGATTAGTGGTTTTTTTTTTCCTATGTCTGTTTAGTATTTCTTTTAGTATTCTTTGCAAGGTTGATTTGGTAGTCATAAAGTTCTTCAGCTTTTCTTTGTCATGGAGATATCTTATTTCTCCACCAATTTTGAAGGACAGTTTTGCAGGGTACATCAATGTGGGTTGAAAGTTGTTTTCCTTTAGGATCTGAAATATACTTCACTCCATATGTTACTTATTTTCATTGTTTGTTTTGAGAAGTCTGCTGTAATTCTAATAGGCTTTCCTTTATAGATGGTCTGTCTCTTCTCTCTAACAGCTTTGAATATTCTGTTATTACCTTGGATATGGAATGTTGATTATTATATGTCTGTGTGTAGTCTTATTTTGGTTATGGCTACTGATCTGTATGTCAATTTCCATTCTCATACTTTGGAAATTTTCAGTTATTACTTCTGTGAATAACCTCTTGATGTCATTTGTGTTGTCACCTTCTTTATTGTTTATACCTATCAATATTATGTTGTTTTTCTTGGCATCATATTGCAGCTGTTGAATTGTTATTTCCTGGTTCCTTGTTATTTTTAAAAGATCTTTCCTTTTCTGTTCACTAGTTACAATCTTGTTGTCAAGGCCTGAGAGTCTATTGTCAATCTCATTGAGGTGGTTTTCTAACTTTCAATGTAATTTTTGATTTCCTGTATATCTCTTTAAATCTGCTTCATGCATTTTCTTTGTTTCTTATATTGTTTATTCAAATTTTCCATCTTTTTGTATTATTCCTCTAATTTTTTTAAACTATGTCTTCTTTAGTTATATTCAGTATTTCTTTCATTACATTTATCATTTCTTCTTTTACCTGGGAGATTATTTCTGATCTGAGTCTTTCATAGCTTCTTAGAGTTGTTTCTTTACTTCACTTGCCATCATTTCAGGAGTTTCAGGTGCAAGGCTTATATTTTCTTCTATGTCCATGTCTCCTAGGCTTGCTTGGGAAGGGCTGGATATTCCAGATTGCATTTTGCTGTTTTGCTTTGTCACTTTCCTATATTCCCTTAGAGAAGATTAAGGCAAGGTCTCAGTTGTTTCTAGAGTTGAAAATATATTTCCCTGTTGCTTGGAGTTTCCCTATTGAGAGGAGGTCCTTAAACAGACCTTATCAGCTTGCTCCCAGCCACTTGGAGTTGCCAGGAAGGATCTTACCACTCTCAGAATGACACACCAAAGCTTCCCTATGGGCTGGAAATCACTGTGTGCACTTTTGACTTATCAGGAAGAACTCAGAGAGCTGCAGGCTGCTTGGAGGTTTCAAGCCAGGGCCAAGATAAGCCCAGAGGAACCTCCATATGTATCCACCAGTGATGTGGGAGTCTGGACATGTTCTTACCAGTCTTGAAGCTAAGCACCAAAACATTGTGGGCTGGAGATCGCTACACATACTTTCAGTTCACCTGGAAGAATGCAGGCAGCTATGGGCTGCTCGCTTTCATAGTCATTTCTTCCAGCATTTTAAATGAATACTATACAAAAAGCTAACTATAATCACCCTATAGGATAACATACCAGAAGTTGCTCCTAACATAGGAATCGTTTCTCAACTTTCTGCCAGCATTTTCCACAACTACTAGTACTCTTGTCATTTACTTGAACTTCTCTGTCTGTAATGACCACCATTATATTTTGCTTTTGTAGGAGTGGTCTTATTAGCTTACATAGAGGAATGAGCACATTGTACTACATTTTCTGTGTGCATTCATAAGTTAATGTAACTTGGAGTGATTCAATTTTCTGGCCATTACAAATAATGTTAAGTAAACATGAAAGTACAGATGTATCTTCCACATAAGAAAAATTTTTTAAATTCCATTTCCTTTGGCTATGCACCCAGGAATTACTTGACATAGTTCAATACCTAATTTCTGAGGAAGCCCTAACCTGTTTTCCCCAATGACTGCAGTAATTTATAGCAGTATTCAAGACCTTTTCCTCTTCACTTTTCTCATTAGGCCTTATTATTTTTTATCTCTTTGGAGCATAGCATTTTTACTGTTATATTTTTAGTAACTCTACTCTGTTTTGTATCTTCTGGACCAGAGAATTCTTACAGTACACTGCATGAGCAAGTTCAAAAAAATATGGAAATGTAATATTAGTAATAATTGTCAAGCTCATTCCAAAAAAATATTTTGGGCAAACACTAAAAAATATGCAAGAAAATTGAAAGAGTTCATGATTTCTTTTTTAGTTTTTCAGATGAACCTAATCTTAGTCGATTTTGAACAAAAAATGTCAGGGAGCTATCTTGACTCCTACTGGGATTAGAGTGCATTTTCCAAAATTTACATGTTAGAAACTTAATTTCCAATGCCACACAATTGACAGATGGAGCCTAGATGTAGTATTAGCCTCATGAGTGTTTTGGTCTCATGAATGCATTAATGCAATATGAAAAGTATTTTCAAGAAGGAATGGTCTCTGCCTTTCCTCTATGTGATGGCTTGTGCCATATTATAAAGCAACAAAAATGTCTTTACCAGGTGCTAGTGTCTTAGACGTGGTTCTTCCAGGCTCCTGAAATATTATGAGCCAATAAATTGGTGTTTTATATGATAAATTACTTAGTATATGGCAAAAATACACTAAACATAAATACATTGGTGGCAAAAATGAACTGACAATTTTCATTAGAGAGTTTCTCTTAAAATTAAGAGATGAATTAATTCATTTTAAAACAATATTTACTAGTTTAAACATCTTGAATTGTACAACAAGGAAAATATGAATTTTCTAAAGAGGAAAAACAATGGGAGAGAACTAAGAATAACATTTGCTCATTATTCAGAATATCCTGTGTAAAATTATTTAAAATGTTTATTGTTTGAATCTGGATCATTCCCCAATGACCAGTGTGTTATATACTTGATCTTCAGATTTGCACTACTTGGAGGTGGTAGAAATTTGAGATGGAACCTAATAATGGTTTTCAGCCACTGGATGCATGCTCTCAGTGAGAAAGATGTTATTCTAGCCTTTCCTGTTCTCCTTTCATTCCTTAAGTGCGCCACACACTCTGTATTTAAAATTGCTACTTTCTATAGCAGGCTCAAAGCAACAGGCTCTATGTGACTGAGGATCAAAATATACATTTTCTCTTTTGCAAATTAATTCTTATATATTGTTACTATGACAAAAGTTAACATGAATATCTTCTTTAATATTTTTAAATTCTGAAATGACAAAAAATCAATGAAAAGAACATAAGTAATTAAAATTCTATACATAATTTGCTGGTTTCTTAGAAACTTCAAAATTTTGTGGGCTCTATATAAGAAAGAGTATTAAGATAATTTGTTCCTCTCTTCCTTCTCCACCTCTACACATTTTTTGGAAATGTGACTTGAAAGTTCAGTCTCTTGAGAGATGGATTATCTTTTCCAGTTTGTAATCTGGGCAAATTTTGCAGCTATTTTTTTCTGAAAGAAGGAGCAGAAGTGAGACTCCAGAAGCTGTAATTATTAAACTTAAAAAATTGTAGAAAACACTTTGCCCTTTTAGAGTATTGTCTTGATGTATCAGAAAAATCTGTCTATCTTGCTGAACGGTAAGAGTAGGCAAGGCATCCTAACAGAAACATGAATGCAATCACTGACACATTCCAGCCCCTTTGAATGAATGCAGCAATTCAAGCTAGCCAAACAAATGCACAAAGCCCAAAGATAATTTTGTGAAGATAGTAATTGTTGAGTTGTGATGATAGATGAGACTTGGTATATAGTAATATATATCCAGTAAAATTATAAACAAATTTATCTGCAGCTTTTTGTTAGACTATTATTTTTCTCATCATTAAGTCAAAATACCTAATATCCCAAGTTAAAGTTGGGAAGGTTTATTTTGCTCACAGTTTGTAGAGGTTTCAGTCCAACACTAGCTGGCTCCAAGGCAGAGAGGCATGGCAAAAAACAGTTCATGGCTTCGCCCAAGGGAGCAAAGGCCACAAGAGAAAGACAAGACTCTTTCTGTCCTTTGTATTACTTTCAGACTACACACACTAGGGTGGGTGTAGAACTTCCACCCTTAACCATAGCCAGAACTATGCCAAAAAAAAAGTCTGATTTATTACTGATATGCTCTTAATTCCAGCACTGCACATTCTAGATTAAGCCACCTCTGAAAATGTCCTCTAACTGAATGATGCTTTGTGAGGTCAGGCTTCTGGATGCAAACTATAACAGTGTCTATCCCCCAAATAAGCCATATATTGGAGAAAAAAATTTAAAGACAGTTAATCTTAAAAAAAAAAAAAATATATATATATATATATATATATATATATATATATATATATATATATATATTGCAATATAAATCCAACCCAGGAATATTATGTATTTTTGAAACAAATGTGAGATGCTTTCTAATAATAAAATTTAAAAATATTTCTGCATATTAACAGACAAAAATGTTTATTAAGACGAGTAAGATGTGAATAAATACTGTCAGATTCTGAAGCATTATTTTTGTTGCTTCTAATCATTTGTAAATTAAAATTATATAAATTTAGATAGATGATGTTTTTTAATTTTTCAGCTAAGTCATGATAAAGATGCCTCATAATGCCAATTGGTGATGGGTAAACTTCAAATGGGGTGATGAACCTAAAAAAATATTGTAAAGAATTTTGTGTAAAATCTCCTTTGGAGTGAAAATCAATCAATTAATAATCTTGGGACATAAATGTTACTTTTAAAATTAAAATTAATTTATTTTGTTAGTCATTAATCTATTTGAGTATAAATTGTAGAAAGTACATTCTTTTACATATTATTATTTTATTTCTTTGTGTTATATTTTTTTCACCTTGGTTATCTTGCAGGCATGCTTCAAATACCCATAATAATATATTCAATTTTATATTTCACTCTGTAGAAAATCTATGCAAAGGATTTTAATTAAAGTAAAAACTAATTTAAGTGAAAGCATAAAATACTTGTCTTTGAATGCAATGAAATGATAATAAATGCAACTTCTCATAACACTATCTATTACTAATGACTTGTTGAAAATATACAGAAAAGTTATTTTCTACATTAGTTTTATATAATCACTTATATTCAAGTCAGAGCAATTTAAGAAAAGATATGACTCATTCTTAACTTAGTGCTATCTGTATTATTTATCTCAGACTAATTACATTAGTATTTATATAGTACAAATTTTAATTAAAAATTTTCATAGAAAGGACAAACTGGAGTCATGACTCATTGTATATTCTTGTGACAATTTATGCAAAGCTATGCAAATAGAGGCTAAGGAGTGTGATTTTCTGATTCCCTATGATATTAGGTGCAAGTATGAATGAGTATATGTCTGTCTCCCAGCAATGAAAAGTATTTCTAAGAGTAAATTTCGGACGCCTTATTTTTACATTACAAAATTTAACACGACTCATTACCTTGTCTATGAGTTTATCTTTTGTAGAACAAGGCATTCTCACTTACATCTGCCAACAGATAAACCATGGACAAACTTACAATTTAACATATGACTATGGCAAATGCTTCCAGTGTTTGGAGGCTACATGGAAAATCGAAACAAAGTTGTGTCTTCTTTTAAATTGCTCAAACTGAAGATAAAATCATATATTGTATGATTTGAATAGATTAATATATGTTTATCACCTTATATTAAGTATAACACATAATTTCTTATCAGTTCTGCCATGATAACACTTTTAACATTGATTCTAGGAACTATGCATTGTCTTTTTAAAGGTGGTTCATCAAAAGAAGCTCAAAATTGAAAAAGGATAAAATCAATTTTTCCATATCTGCATAATGTAATTATGTCTAACTTCATTTTTATACTCAATATATTAAGGTGAAAAGTAATTCCAGCTGTGAAGATAAATGTTTACTTATTTTTATGACCAATTAGGCCACCTGGAGGGCTCTTCTGTCTTGGTTACAATAATGAGTCTATTCTGTATTCTGTTTCCTCTTTCCTTGTGCAGTTTTCTTGCATATATTCTGCTTCTTCAATATTTGCTTTGATATTATAAATCACTCGCTAGTCTTTCATATCAATAAAAAATTCTGCTTCTTGGATTATATGACTCAGCCCAACCAACTTCACATTATAATGCTTCTATGTATGCAATTTTCACCAAAATATAAATATAATATTAAATAATATAATATAAATTATATTAATATAATAAAATTAATATAATAAAACATAAAACAAAAGTAATCAAATTGAAGATATAAAGCAATAAAATAAATTCTACTTTGTTTTTCATGACTAAATACAAGATCTTTTGAATGGATTACAATAAATCAATTTTATGACTAAATTCTGTAAGCCACTAATTTATTTGTATTTAAATTCAAAATGTGAAAAAATAAAAAAAAAAACAGAAGCCAAAATACAATTGTCAACAGGTACTTAACCCATGAGAACTTGATTGTGATGAATGCACTGATTTTCTTGGCATGTGTGAGTTTTTTACCTTGGCTGGGGATTCCCAATGAGAAAAAATTTTGTGACATCTCTGTTATTCTCTGTGTCACTCGTGACTGTTTCCCTCCCAGCTATGTTATCACTGTTATGACATCATGTAAATATCTTTAATAGCTATTTCCTGAAAACTATGAGCCAAATAAATATCAGATATCATCTAAGCTATGGTACTCTTATAAAATAGCAGAAAATGCATCAAAACAATGCTATTATAACTTTCAATGTACAAGCCTTTTTGCAAATATGCCTTTACTTAATTTTATGCATTGTGTGATAATTATATGATTAACTAAGGAACTGACAAAGTCTATTGCAAAATGATTTCAACACTTTATATCATTTTCAACACTTGTTGTTATTCATCGTTTTATTATAATTATGATAGAAGTTGTGATTTTGATTTACATTTCCTGATTTGGATAAATTTGAGTACATCTTCATGTGTTTTACTGGTGAAATATCTACCTAAGATGATGGTTTTTTGAAGTAAGTTAATTTTATTACATTACTGTAATGTAAGAATTCATGAAATATTCAACATGCAAGGGCTGGGCCTGTAGCTCAGCAGCATAAGCCTCTGAATTTGATTCCTGATACCAAAAAAGAATAAAGAAAAAACAAAACAAAAAAAACTTAAAAAGAATTATTATATGCATTATTTATAAACATATTCATCAAATCTGTAACTTTTCATCTTCTTGTTAGTTTGAGGTTTTCTAGAATTTTGATGAGTTACAAATTTTGTTGTTTATACTTGTAGTGTCACATCAGAGAAAAAACCCCACCTAACTCAGTCATGAAAATATACTTTGATTTTTAACAATATTTATAGGTATATCTCTTATATTTGAGTCTCTGAAACATTTTCAATTAACTAATTGTTTGTTTTAAGCCAGAAGTACAATTTCCTGTGTGGCTAGTCAGTTGTTCCACCTTGATATGTTTATGAGCTATTATTTTACTTTCAAATTGTGTTGATACCCTTACAAAACACTTGATGATAAATGATTGAGCTTGTTGCTGAATTCTGAATTTTACATCACTGTCCTATAAATCTGTTTTGATGGCAGAAACATGTAATATTGATTAATGTGTCATAGTAAAGTTTTAAATGTGAAACTTAAATTTTTTATTGTTTATTGTTACTATATATATATATATATATATATATAATTGTCATCATAGAGAATTTGTACCTCCATATGATACATCTTGATTACTTTTCATACTACATGATTGTTATGGTTTAGATCTACAATGTTCCATAAAAGCCTCATGTATAAGATATAAATAATAAAATTTGGAAGGTAATTGGATCCGAGACATTATGCTCCTTGATGTATTCATCCAATGTTGGGTGCCATAGCCAAATGTGCCATTAGGACTTGGGTCCTGGTTGAGGTAGGTCACGAGAGGGAGTCAACCTGACAGGGAATGGCATTCTCCTTGGATCCTCCCTTCATCCCTGCTTCCTGGCTACCATGGCATGTGCAGTTTCAACTTCCAGACACTTTTTACCATGGGCTTTGTGCCTTATGGCCAGTTGACTATGGACTTAATCCTCTAAAAACATAAGCCAAAATAAACCTTTCCTTCTTTAAATTGTGTGTAATAGACATTTTTTCTGTCATGAAACATTGATCAAAATGAAGACTAAACTTCAAATATCAATGTAATTCACCTGTACCCTATTATATTGATGAAAAACAGAGTTACATCATCAGATAATAATCAATTTAAATAGACTACACAAGAGAGCAAATGTTGAGGCACATTATTCAATTGAAAGGCTATTTGAAGTTAAATTCCTTGAACAAGTAGGTCTATGCATAGCTTCCTTGAAACCAGATTTTTTTATGCATGAATACCACACTCATTTTTCGATGACATGCCAATGACACGTTTCAGACTCCCACATTGAGACTATAAATAGTAAATAGTATATTTTTGCATATTTAATAGTATTGTTCTTGTTGAATCATTTTTGTTTTTAAAAGACAGATTCACAATAAAGATGGATATGATCATCCTTGGTTACAGGAATCTACAAAAATTCTAAATTTTTCTTCAGAAACTGAGGGCAAAAATCATGTCATATTAATCACTTTTCTAATACTGGACAAAGTATCTGACACCATAAGTTGATGGAAGAAAGGTTTATTTTGTTCATGGTTTCAGAGATTTCAGTTCATACGCAGTTGTCTCCAGAGTCATCATGGAGGAAAGGAATGAGAGATGAAAAGAAGTAATCTTGTGGATGCCAAAAGTAGTTATCACTAGGAAAAAAACTGGGAAGAAAGGAGCCAAGAACAAGATACACTGTCCAAGGGCACACATCCATGTCCCATCCAGACACACCTAGACAATTATTTTCCTTATCTTGTAAGCATCTCTCAAGGAAATCAGGTTGAGAATCAAGATGGGCCACCACAAGTGCAGTTTTTATCGACTTGTCACCAAATGACATCTCCTTATACCTGATTCAGTTCCCAAATAAACATAACAAAGCCATAATTCATTTTACATCGTGAAACTGTTCTTCATACAACCAGAAATGCACCTATTCCTTGCTCAATGTCAAGAATTCCATTATTGATCAAAAGTACCAAAGTCTGCTTCAAAACCCATGTTAAACACTTAGCTGTGAGCCTCTGTAAAATTCACACCCAAGCAATGCATTCCAAAGATAAAATGACACAAGGTGCGCCTTCTCATTCCCCAAGGGAGGAACAGAGAAATAAACAAGTCACAGAAAACAACTCAGCAGAGTAAACATGAAATCCTGCAGCTACAAGTTGAGTGTTCAAGCCCAAGTAAGACTGTGACCGAATTCTGGAAGGCGTGGGCATGACCAATGCTCTGGTTTTGCCATTTGTAACCCATATGGTTTCTCAGTTGAGCTGATTCCAACTGTTGTCTGCAACCTTTCTCAGCAGACACTCCACTCTGCTGGCATCTCCACATGCCTTGAGTTTTAATTGCGGTTTTGGCTTCACACTCAGAATTTCATACATCACTGTTTCTGGGGCTTCCAATACAGCCTGAGACTGTCTCGTGCATTTCCTGGTCTTTATAACTTTAGTAGAAAACTCCATGACATGATAACACCTGCTTTTTGCATGTCTGCTAAATGAATGCCACAGGGAGGTCAGTCTTCTGCCAGCCTGAGCAGCAGCCAGTCCCCCTTGCAAGATACCTATGGTGGTTTCTGAGTGTCTGGATGGCAGAGCATGGTAAAATGAAAGCTGGTCCAACAAATTCCTTGAGTAGCCTTTTTACAGCAGGAGGCCTATGGACTTTTGGCTGAAATGAATTGTTTATAGTTTTGTATCCTTGAGCCTGCATTGACTCAGATTTGGCAGATTTCTGAAATGCTCTCAGGAATCTTTTTTTTATTGTACCCATGCAGATTACTTGGCTTTGTTTTTCGTTATTAGTATTTTTTTGCTGGGGATGTAGCTCAAAGGCACAGTGACTGCCTGACAAGTGCAAGGTCCTGAATTCAAGTCTCAGTACACACACACACACACACACACACACACAACACTTATCTTTTTTGGTATGCTAATTTCTTCTGGGAACATAACTTTCCTAGTTCCAACTTTATGAGTGCTTTTCTAAGCAAACTGTAAGTTTCTATATCGTTTAGCGCTACTCCTGATTCACACCTTCATTTGGCTAAAAGCAACCACCAGTATCAGTGTTACAGACTGAATTTAAGGCTGTGTGACGACCTTTCTTCTGCCAGAGAGTTAGTCTATCATCTTTACATTAGAGCTCGCACAAAGCTTTAGTGCATGGATATATTGCTAGCTATTATTGACCAAGTGTAATATTCATGAACCCTAATCCAATTGCAACAGAATCTGCATTCCTATCTGAGACTTCATGAGTTCAGTCTTTATGGTGACTTACCAATCAACATTCTGCTCTTCTGAACTTACACATAATTGCCCAAAAAAATCTGTTTTTAGACAACCTTTAGCCCAGTTTTCCAAACTTTTACAACCATCTATCAGAGTATTTCAAATGCTTTTGAATCAAAAACATGGGTATTGTCAAATCAGTGGTCATCTAGCTGGTAAATATCATCTGTATTCGTTAGATTTCCATCACTGGGACAAAATACCTGGCATATTGACCTAAAGGACATAAGGTGGCTCATGTTTTCTGACAGTTTTATCCACAGTAGGCTTCTCTGAGGCACAAAACATGAAATCTGACTTTGGTAAAAAGGAATAATGTCTCCATGAAATGAAAATAAAATGAAAAATCCTCCAAATTAAAAGACATTGTGAACAGATTAAAATAAAAATCCTGTCCATTCAGAGTTTTAATAACAAATATATTTATTTAATACATATTTTAATTAAAACTTTTATGTATAAACACATTTTCCAAATAATAATGAAGCACAGTGTTTTTATTTTTAGAAAATTATGTTCAAATATTGTACTTGGTAAGTATTTCTGCTAAAAGGGTTTACAGTACAGGAAGACTTTTTAATTGCCATTTGCACTGGTTAAAGAATCCAATATATGATACATCAAATAAAGTAGAAAATTATGCAGGCACATCTGTTAACTTAAAATGATTGAAGACTTTCTTTTTAATAAATATTTTATTTAATCATATATTCATTGTTTATTGTCTTTTCTTTATTCAATATGTATCTGAACTCAATATGAACTTAAAGCATACTGAGACTACTTCTTAACTGCTTAAATTATAATTATCTTTATTTCACAGAACTTAGTTCGTGCTACTTTGGCTTTACTTTTTAATCCAAAGTAATGCAACTGAATAATCTTTAGTGTATATTACCAAGGTAGTTGGGCAGTGTTCTCTTCATTTATTCTTAACTCTTTTGATTTTGAGGAGGTTGTATGTTTTCATTAGACTTAGTATAAATGGTGCTAGTAGTGTAGCTTAGTGGTACAAGTATCTGCCTGGCAAGTGCAAGGTCCTGAGTTCAATTCCAAGCATAAAAAAAAAAAAGAAAGAAAGAAAGAAAGAAAGAAAACAAACAATATAAATGCATTTTCTACCTTGCCATTGAAAGATAATCCACAAAGAACTATTAAATAATTCACTGACAATTCACAAAATCATTTAAGAACCTCCTCAATTTTAGGTTGTGAATATACTATTCAACGTTATGCAATATTGTTACTTAATGAAGAATCATCATTAATTCAAAAAGATAAAAGTGCTTTATCCTCTCCCCATTAAAGGTGGTTAGAAGCCATTTCTTTCAGTTACAGTGTGTTGACATAACAAGATTATTTCTGTATTACTATTGGACAGAGAATGAGAGTTGTCCAACATGTTTTACGCTTTGGACCTGGAACATAACTTTTAGCACAAAATGTCAGGGGCGTATTGGATATTTTTATGTTTGTAAACTTAAGGCATGGTAAGATTTACAAAGATAACTAAGTTGAAGAATTAAATTTTAGTATACCAACTTAACAAATTAAACTTTCCATAAAACCATTCAAATCGATTGTTGTTATTTTTCAAACTTTGTGTTGTAAGCATGATACTGAAAATTCATTATTACCTATAGTTTAAGAGTAATGGGAAACAGTGAGACAGATACAGACATTCAAGATAATAAAAATTGATTTGTAACCTTTATAGTTGCTGTTCTCTAATTCAGAAAACATGCATGCTCCCAAGAATGAAATTTTAAAATTGCACAGATAAATCCATATTTCTCAATGTTGCTGTTGCTTCATTTTTATCTCTTATATTATTTTGTATATTAGTTAAATTAATATTTCCTGTAAAAGGGGCAATGTAAAAATATTTCATAATAAAATAATTTTTAAAAGTCAGAAAAAAATGACTATTTGAGGGAAATATTATGGTGATAATTGAGAATAGTTGTGCATAGTATAACTGTTTAAATGAAAAACAAAGAATAAATACAAGTTACAATCACAGAATAAACATGGAAATGAGACCCCATATTTCCTTGGAAATTTTGTTTCTATTTGTTTGCCAAACTTTCTCTCTTAGACTATCTACAGTATTCCCTCAAAGATCCAATTCCTCCTCCATTTCAGTCAATGATCTTTAAAGTACTTCAAAGAAAGAAAATGAGTGAAGTCAGAAATAATTACATCGCTTCTCCAACACTTTTGCAAACTCTCAATTCTATTCTTGCAGTTTTCTTTTCTGCTACAGTATTAGCTTTCTGTAAGGGGTACATTTATTTCCTCACTTCAAAGCTTTCACAATGAACATTGTTTTCCTTTATTTGCATAACAATATGCTCAGCTTTATTTTTATTACTTCCAACCTGTCAAAATATCGCTCATATTAGTCTGGTTTTTCTGCTTTTATTCAGTGTGTGTGTGTATGTGTGCGCGTGCACGAGCTCAGCCCAGCCTTGGAATTGCTTTGTAGCCAGGGCTGGCCCGAAACTCCTCATCCTCCCAGTCTGGGCCTCCCATGTTCTGGGGTTTCAGCCCTGGACAATCAAGACTAGCTTTCTTCTGCTTCAATTTTTACATACTTTTGCATAGACACTAATGTGTTTTCTATACTTGTAATTTCTTTCCATAATTCTTAATTCTTTTTTTACCAATCACTATTGTTTCTTCCCTAAGACTGCGGTGTTAACATCATAATAATTTATTCTAATAATCAAGTTTATGCCTATATTTTCTGTGTTGGTAAAAATTTGTGAGTAAAAATGAGAAAAAACCACATTGAGCTAAAATGTGCTTTAAAAAAAAGGTCTTCCTAAATAAAGTTTAACACAAATAACTGCTGGTAAATGGATATTTCTCATATGTCTTTTAATGTGATTTCTCTCTCAGATTGTTTCTTGAAAAATTTATCTTTTCACCCATGACACTAGAGGCTGTGGCCTGACCCAGGCACAATGGCAAGGCTCTATTCCATATTAATCAGTATCACTGAAACTTCTACCTAAGAATGAAATCCTGTGTTGAAAATGGAATTTATTAAATTCCAAATGTTTGTGTTGTAAGTTTTTTACTTGATGCTCAGATTTAGATCAGTTGATTGTCAGTACTTCTGAAGGGTCCTTCTCCAAATCATTCTGAAACACTTTCTATGTGGTCTTAATTGCTTCTACAGTTAGAAAGATGATCTACGTTGTAGAGTGCTTATGATTAATTACTTTCAGCAAATTAACTTTCCTAGGATTTCTGCTGGGCATTTAGAAAATGAAATGCCAAGAAAAAAAATGAAATGAAAAGCCCACAACATTAAATTTCCAACAAAAATATGCACTTCTTCCAAGATTTACATATAAATTTGACACTTATTTAATTCAAATTCATACCGTTAGACACATTCTCTCTAGCTCTCCAAATAAGAATATACAAGGTTGTAGCACTGTCTGCATTCAACTAAAAAATGATATCCCCCAAATGACCATGGTTGTATGATTCTGTCTTCTGCTGCAAACCATATTATTTTTATTAATCATCTGGATTATACTATAATTTAATTATTTATAAAGTATTATGCAATTTATAGATAATATAGAGGAAAACATTAGTTAATGTAATCAATATACTATTTTACAAAGAAGGAATATAAATCAACGCACTTCATTAATTCAAATCTATTGAACTTTAGGTGAAACTACATTTTTATTGCTTTTCTCTACTCTCCATTTCATGGCTCTTTTAATGGTGCTTTGTGTATTAGGCAGTTATCTTTTTTTAATCAAACAGTGACATTGTCACTTCGCTGTTGAGAACTCTAAATTTATTTTTCTTCCAGTAGAGATCACCTTCATTTCCAAAAATACTAGACAGTTAAATGGTATAGAGAGGACATATGTTATGTTTCATCAGCATACGTCTTTCTTCTTTCTGAGGTAAAATCCATATTTCTCCTCAAATAACTTTTCCTTATTCTTGCATTTTTCTATTTGCACTAAAAATAGAGGAATCAAACTGTAAGATGAAAAAAAGTCATCTAACCTTCTATTTCAATGTAATTTTGGAGAAATAAATTGATGGAAACTTTTCTCCTATAATGTTTTCAATCCTGAGAACATATTCAGAGTACAATTATTTAGTTAAATTCTGAGCCTTTACTATTCCTTTTAGTACCCTGCTTTTCAAACCACATAAAACTACAAATGAAAACAAAAATCAATGTTAAAGTTCTTCCCTAGTGCAACAAGTGTGTTAAATCGCTTAGAATGTTCATTGCTTCTGCATTACAGAATGCAAATATACTCTACGGTAATTAGATCATTGCTTCTTGCTTTTCATGTAATGTAAATTATTAGTCAGATACCATGTTGTATTTCATAAAACATCAATGGTTAAATAATTTAACAAATCAAGCAAAATGTATTGAGAAAAGCATTGACTCCAGAAAAACCAAAAAATCTTAATTGTCTATTGTTAAAGCGATGATAGAAGTTCAATGCAATTTTCTTGATATACAATTGGCAGGGTCCTTCCAGTGTACAATATTTTAAAGGTAATTCCAGAAGGAAATGATCACTGAAAGGGTAAACTGTACTCTCTGTCAATTTAATAAGTGTAAACTTTTGAAAATAACAACTGGTAAACAAGTGACAAAATGCTACAAATAAGTCCATCTGACATTCACCTGGAAGCTCAGATACAGGTCATCTATTTATTTATTGTATCCTATTCCCAGGAACAAATAGGGGTTTTTGGTTACCATACATTGTCTCACAGAGCAGGCATAATCTCCAAGGTTTTGCTCACTGCAGGATGATAATTGCCACCACATGTTCCCAAAGACCTTTGTCTTAAAAGTTATTTTTGTAACAAAATTTTTACACAGCCCTCATAACCCTGGCAAGACAGTGATAATACCACTAAAATTCAGCATTAATCCATATTTTAAGAATTAACCACTTTATTAATTGGATGGATGCTGGCAATATTTTTTTTTTACATAACAGGGTATAGTAAATAATTTAAATTTCTGGTACACATAAAAATCTGTTACAGTTACCAAACATTGCCATTACCTTATGATAGAAACCATACACATTATACAAGCTAATGAGAGTTTCAAGATTAATGTAAAACATCAGAAAACTGTTTTTTTTTTTTCCCACTAGGAGTAGTTTACCAACATTTAACATAAAACCTAATATTTTCTATCAAGAAACTGTTTTCAACCCTGGTCAGATAAGCACATTTAAACAGATATTGCCACCAGTACTTATTGAGGCACTAGATGGATAAGATATGCTATGAGCTTAGATGTTAATCAGCAGATGAATGGGTAAATATATTTTACAAATATAAAAGTATTAAATATTTCCATATATATGTAAACTTCAGGCATATAAGGGGAAAACTTGTCATATGCAGCAAAACAGAAGCATCTGGAGAACATTATATAAAGTAATAAATCAGACACACAAAGTATGCTGTATTGTCATAGGTAGAATCTTATAAAAGTTAACATAACTATATGACAATGTTTTTGCAAGTGTTTGTAGGGAGAAAAAATTGTGGATAAAATAAATTAGCATTCATTTTATGCATGATATATGCATATCCCCTGACCTCCATTAATGTAAAGATCAATTAATGTTAATAAAAATAAAGTAGAATAATTATTAAAATGTAAGGGTAAATTTCCTGGAGGAACTGGTAATATATATGAAAAAAATGAATAAGTAAATGGGAAAATTTAGGCATGACAGTTACACTCTTTACAGATTTGAACAAAAAAGGGAACACTGATCTGATTGCAAAGTACAAAAACGTGAAACTCCTAGAAAGATACCATAAAAGCTATGCTATGCTATCTTGGCATTAGAAGTGACAGTCTTAAAATATTTATCATGTCCTTACCTAGATTCCCAATCTTCCAAACGAGTGTACAGTAGAGGTTTAAATAAATTGAGACAAATTGTATGGTTTTAGGGCTCCAGGAGGGTCACAGCCTTGTAGTTGAGCTCAAGACTCCAAGTGCTAAGACAAAGACTTCTCTGGACCAGCCCACTTTTATTAGGACCAACAACAAAAGGCAGGGAAACCGAGGAAAGCACGGAAATGCACAGGGCCTTGGGAACCATTTCAAAGACTTGTCCATGTAGTAAATTATGCCAATTTAGGAGAACTGTTTTATCTCCAAGATGACATTTATAGTAGGAGTACAACTGCAGAGTGAAATTCCTTCAGCTGCAATTTCTATTTACTTAATTAGTATCAGAGGCAAGGTTGCTTTAGCTGTGACCTTATCTTGCCCTTTTGAGGTATCTCTGGCTTTACAGGCCACTACAGTCCTCAGCCAGGACCAGTGATTCATAGAGTTTCACTTACTATGAATCAGCTCTCATCTCCAGGCAAGAGGCTAACGCCTAGAACAGACTCACAGATAAACATAGAAATCCAATTAGTTAATTTTAAATTCTGCTCCTAGCCACTTCCTAGTGGTCTCCAACAAATATTCAAGGTAAAATTTACAGAAGAATCCTTAATCTAAGCTTCATAAAATATTTCTGTTTTACAAATAAGAGTGCAAATGTAAAAATTAAACACAGACACAATAAACATATAATAAAAAAGTTACCAAAATATATGAAGAAACCTTAAATCCAAACAAAAAGAAAATGACAGTTTACCCATTGACCACAGTCTCTAACTGACATGACATAAAACAATATATCAAATAAACTAATTAAAATAATGTTCTATAGTGTATATTATCACAATTGAATGCAAAGTAAAACAATAAGTTGTCATTACATATCTCCTAGATTGGTCAAGCTTCAGAACACTGTTAACAGGAAATACTTGTTTTGAAACAGAAACTTTAATTCTTTGGGGTTGGGATGAAAAATGCTAAATGACTATGGAAATGACTATGGAATAACTATGGTCTAAGGACGATTTCTTACAAACCAAGCATATTCTTACAATGTGTTCCATCTATTTTCCATAGGAGCACTTACCTAAAGAAGTTGAGACATTTGAATCCAATTCACACTGGGAGATACAGTCTCTAAAAGATAAATTCCAGTGGTCATTAGTGTGTAATTTAATCCCTATGACTGTTGTCCTTATAAGAAGAAAATATTAGAATACAATGTATGCAGAAGGAGACCATCAGAGAACAAGAGAATATAACCATTTGTGAGTCAAGGAAAGAGGCCTCAGAAGAAAGAAGCTTTAGATAACAGATAATAAGGAATAATTTAAGTATAATAAGATAATACAGTTTAATTGCATCAAAGCACAGAAAGCTATCATAGCTCCAATAAGATAAATTTAGCAAGAGTAAATATTTTCAGAAGCAGAACAGGATCTTGAGGAAAATATACTTTCCAGGAAAAAATGATGTCTATACATATTTAAAGTATATGTACAAGCAGTATCTAAAAACATGGCCTGAAATCCTCTGGAACACATTTCTAGTGTCAGAAAAATGTATATTAGAAATAATGTTTTACTAAATAAAACATCTATCAGAATAGGGACTACAAAACGTAGGTCGGTGTGATATAATTGCACCAATCTTCACTGACAAGAACAATTAATATGTTGTAATTAAAAATTAGTAGAATAAGTGTGCAAGTTTGGTGTGAGGGGATTTTCAGTCCAATAAATCAAAAGCTAAAACACTACATTTATGAGCAGTAATGAAACTGACAGCCCAATGAACTACGCTTCCTTTTCATTCATAGTAGAGAAAGAATTTCTTTCTGCATCTAGGCAGGGGCAAAGCATACATCTTTAGCCACTCAAGCAAGAGATTGTATTTCTGTCATTCACTTATTTGCTGTATGAACAAAGAGGAATAGCTAGACCACAATGTAACAGTGGAAAATCATCCTAGTGACAGAGGAGAGATATTTCAATAAGGCAAAATATTCCCTGCAGCTTTTAGATGAACAGATTTGAACTTTGAAAGATCAGGTTCCATTTGGAATAGAAGCTTTCATTAAGAAGTTTACAGCTGAGTAATCTCATTATTCATTTTTGTGTTGCAGTTTGGAGACAAGCTGTTGAGTGGATATACACCCTACTCCATGAAGAGAGAGCACATAAAAGTGTGCTAGCTCATGTAGGGTATTATCACATGAGTGAGGCTTGCAGAACTGACAGAAAAGCTGAAATAAAATAATCATTTCTTTCAATTAATTCTGTCAGGTAATGCTTACTTGAAAGCATGACATTATTAATTTGTAAAGAAGATTGGTAGTAAGCAAATTCTAATATTGCATTTTGCTATCTTAAAAGAGCAAAGAAGCCATTCAAATAGCAAGAATTTTTCTCTTTAAGTTAGGATGCTTGCAAAGAGTTAACAGATGCTTCTCACTCTGTATTCCAAATTACTTTTGAAAGTAATATCCATTCTGCACCTTGAAGGAAGGCCTGAGCAGTAAACTTTAACGGCTGCCTGGGTTGGCAACCATTTCAAAGAGACAAGACATTGCCCTGGAAATTGGCCTATAAATAAGATCCCTTACAGAAAAATTAAAATAGAATTCATATTATTGATGTTCACTAGCAGCCATAAGATGCACAAGGGAACCAGGAAGTGGCACTTGTTTCAAATTGTTCTCAGTGGCATCTGAAGGACACTCTCAAAGTCAGCTTTGATCAACAGTGATAAGTGGGTTCTCCAGCACTTGGAGAGCCTTATAATGTACTTAGAAGCCTTCAGAAATTTGCCTACGAATAGAAATGATCTAGACATTAATTTCCCCATGACAAATTTTTACTTGCCCTGGACATTAATTCACCAGAACTGAAATTTCTTGCAAAATGAAGTCTCTATGCCTTCCTTGACAGTTCTCTACTTCCTCTACCCTGCCACTACTTGTTTAATTTACATTTTAATTCACTTTCAAGCCATATATTCCCTGAAAGCCTTCTCGACTTGGAACTGGTAGGAAAAAACCCTCAATCCTACTGTCACTGCCTTCCTTATATCCCTTCATGTGCTACATCTGTATGCTTATTTCTTAATGGTTGCTGTAGTATCCAGGAAGGGGTTATTCCTAGTTGTGTGTGTGTGTGTGTGTGTGTGAAGAAGTAAAATATGCACACAAAAATATGAAGGTTTGACATGTATACCCAAAAAGTTACAGAGAATTCAAAGGAAGAACTAAGTCAGAGGACATAGACAGGAAAACAACAGAAAAGAGGTGGATCGGGAGAGAGGTAAAAAGAACAAATAAATTGGAAGCAGAAAAGCAATTGGGCTAGGAGAAAGGTAGCTAGAATTGACCGCAATTATAATGATCTTTGTACTAGATATCACACTTAAGGAAATGTGAAATGAGTTATTAATAGCAAAATAAAAATAAGTATGGTAACAGAAACTCATTTTGATCACATTAGAATTGGAAAAAATTTGCATTTTCTACAAGAAATGAGAAAATTACTATAAAAATTATGTGAATACAAGTAAGACAAAACTTGAGAATTCATTTCAATTTTGTCTTTTAACATTTGATGTCACCTGAATAAGGCTAAGTTTTGATCCCCTCATCTGTGAAAATATAAAATTTAAATACATGAATTATAAATACATATATAAATTACTAAATGAAGTTACTCAGCATGATAAAGGTCAATAGCAATATAATGCATAATGTAATTTCTATATATTTTAATGACTATTTAAAGTTTAAGAGTTATAAGTTGAGATAAGGCATTACAACTATAACAAAAATGCAGTGGAGTATGAAATCCAGCATTGACAGCTATATAAGGTTTGAAAATACATGTAATCTTTCACATTTGCAAGAAAATAGTCATGCTATTACCATCAGTTCATTAGAAAATAAACTTTGAAATACACTATAGAATATAGCATAATATAATCAGTTGATATCAAAGTTAAGTAACCTACAAGTTAGTTTTCTAATTAATTTATAAATCTCCTTCCAAACAATTGCAACTGAATCCGGGGTCACTAATAAATCAGACTTTTGCATCAAAAATAAAAACTAAAATGTACCACTAAGGGTTTGCAAAAGTGCACACAGCTTGAGATAAGTTTAGAGAAGCAGTAAGAATTGTTTCATAGCTGGTTCTTGGTACAGTTAGTCCTCTGTTTAGAAAGATGGAACTGATAAAACATCTTATTTGACAGTTTCTTTTTTGAGACTGCCTGTGTATAAGTGTGTGTATGTTCTAACTTGATCTTTTACTATGACATTACGATTCATATGTGAACATACAGTCAACAAATTTAAAAAAAACCTGTTCATCCAATATTTTATTCGACAGTGACTACATACAAAAGAGAAGCACAGATGTACAAATGTCATTGTTAGGTAAATGCCACAATGCCATAAAATTTGTAAGAATTGTTTCTAGAATAACTGCACAAGCAATGATGTTTTATTCTTACAGAATCAAAAATTGTAAGAAGGAGGGGATCCAACAACAACAACAAAACCTTTTAGTTACTTAATATTGGAAGGACCTGAAGGATGTCCTCTTCATTTCTCAAATAAGCTTAGCCTTCTGGTGACACCAGTCATCTGCATATTGCGCAGATACACACTGATTTCTCACTTAGAGAAAAGCGTATAATTTCTACTTTAAGTTATTAGAATTATCATATTAATCTGACTTAGTCACAGCGCAAAATGGCATGAATGCTATAAAATGATTCCCAATATTGGTCACTGAGTTTCAGTAAGAAGTTTTCTGCTTGGAGAGCTTGTAGTGCGTTCAAGTGCATCAGTCTCTCTCAAGTGGAAAGTCAACTAAAAAGTGGAAGTAATCTATTTTTCTATAACAAAAGATCAAAGGATTAGTTCACTAATATGAAATACACAACGGTTATTTGAAGACAGAATTATATGAAGCTGTACACCTTATGTTCTAATTGGTCCAAAAATAAGTATATATTCAGACTGTGACTATATAAGAAAATGTAACCATTAATTTGCTTGGAGATTAATGAACAGAAGTAAAAATAATAGTTTAAAAATTCAAGCTTATGTTTGTTCTTATGCTTTCATTTATAAGTAATATAATTTAAGTAAAAGTCCAGTCTTGCTTAATTTTTCATGGTTTTAAGGATTTTCAATTGCAACTGTATCTATTTTAAACACAACTTCAATGTTATTTATAAAATCAATCAGGGCTTTTGAAAAAATTGACCCTGTGTGTTTACTGTACACTCAGTAGCTTGTATGCAATAAAAAGTATTCTAAACAAAGGAAAGAAAAAATAGACATTTATATAGAGCACTGACAACCACTTTAACAAAGCGTTGAAGAAAACAAAAGTATGATGAAGATTGAGGACCTTCATAAAAATTTTATTTGCCTACATGCAGCAGTTTAAATTTAGTTTCGGTGCAGTCCTCATGTTGAGTGCTAGTACATAGTGTTAATCCAATAAGAATTCAAATGTTCAAATGTAATTGGGAAAACATGAAACTCGGATCATTTTGACAGAGCTTTCATACTAAGGATCAGAAGGATTCATGCTAGGGATCCCAGAGTCTACAGGGTGTGATCTAAGAATACAATGAATATTTTATGTAACAATGAATTAAATATGAGCCTGGTGGCATGTATCTGGAATTGCATAACTCTGGAGACCAAGGCGATGACTGTGAAGAGTTTCAGGCCAGCCTGATAGTAATGAAATCAAGACCAACCTAAACTACACTAAAAAACCTTGTCTTCGAAGAATCAAAAAGCACAAATCAAACTAAAACAGAACAAATAGTAGTAAAAGACACATTGTCATTAATCTCCTTCACTACGCCTCTCCTCACTTCAACTCAGTTATACAATCTTCTTCCACTTTCTGAAAAATTTCTGGAAGTTCCCTTGTGAGAAATTCATCTTTAGTTATAACATGGCTCCTTTAATATCCAGAATACACTAAAATCATTTACCTCTAATGGTCATTTTGACATTAAAGTTTAGTGTCAAATTTCATAAATAAGGAATGAAGACACACCATAATAATTTTTAGAACCTGCCTTTGTATAGAATGACACTCAGCATAGAGTCACCAAATTCTGATCAAACCTCATAAACATACTGGTAAAGAGGACTTCACAACTGGCATTCATAGCATTAGGTGGTTACTTTTCCAGTAAATTTGAGCTAGCCTTGTATAAGCAAATTAATATGTTAAGAACTGATATCAAATTTAATTGCAATTATGCTTAAAATTAAAGGAAAGCAAATACTAAAGAGCTATATTTAGTTAATGACAGTTATTTGAATCCTAGAAATCATGTATACTAAAGAGGAGATTTGGATATGGTTGAAAGATAAAACAAAAGAAATGAGCTTTTTGTAAGATGATATAGAAAACAAAGCAGAGAAATTGAAATCAGATAAAAAAGAAAACCCAAAGAATGTTGTAAATAAACTGTGCCTAATTTAGAATAGTTATTAGTTTAGATTATAAGAAAGAATAACATTTTGGCTATTGTAATTTATAATTATCATCTTTTATAAGCATAAATATACACAGGTTTAAGGGTAGTATAGGTTTTAATTATAGGTTTAACTGTAAAACATTAAAGATAAAAACATGTAAATCATGTGGGAGAACATTTCACAACTCTTATAATGTAAAAGCTTAAAAACACATAGAAATAGATGATATTTATAGAAAATTTCATAGTTGATATAATCTAAAAAATATTATGTGATCGGGGAATATTTGAGTTTAGTCATATTTTAAAGTATTTTAAGTTTAAATATACACTGATTACTTAAATATGTTTTCAATAAACCTTTTTTACAGAGGCTCTGTAACTTTACTTATTATAAATAACAAAACACTGAACATTTAGAAATGTAGATCAGTTATTGATAAATACTATGGTCAGAATATTGTTAAACTCACAAACTGAAACCAAATCACATAATTGTAATATAAAATGCATTTAGGGAAAGTGATAAAGGCCTCGACAAAGTTCAAGGAATCTCATTTGCTCTGTGTTCTATGTGAATGTAGTGTGAAGACACCTTTACTAAGTAGAAACCAGCCCATTCAAACACTGACCTCGTGCTTTCCAGCCTCCATGAGTCTAAAAAATAAACATCACTTAGCCTGAGGTGTTTTGTTATGATTGTTCCAACTAACACTTTGTGCTACAATTACATTAACTGGAATTTTCATTTGTAAATTTGTATTCAAATCTAGCAATATAATACAATTTTATATTCTTTGAAGTCTTTTTTGTCAAGTATTTATCTGTCTTCAAAATTGAAGCATTAGCAAGAATGAGTCTGACACCTCAAAATAACTATCTTGACAATTTTCAAAAATAATCTTCCTATTATAAAATAGAGAAAACAATTGATTAAATATTGTCCAGGTTTAACTCATAAAATATTTACATTTAAAAATTATTTTTAAGACTCTAATAGCATATATTAAGTAACCGATGCCTATTTTTCAAATTATCAATTTTTATGCAATTGTTATTCATTTTCTCTGTGTAACGCTTTCATCCTACAGTTCACCACTCTTTCTGTCATTTAATCAAATCTGATTTTCTTCAGGGAGAGGCATAATGTCAGAATTTGCCACGGAGATTTCACTGATACTAAATTAGCATTCTTGTATTTTCTTTCAGTTTCTTTAAGTTGATGTGTAAACCTGTATTTGGTATCCATGAAAGTTATATTACAAAATGTAGTTATTTTTTGGATTTTATCTCAGACTTAATAAGTTCCCATTTAGATGAGCACCCTTAAAAGTAATTACAACATAGATGAATTACATTTCTTGAGTACACTTCTAACAAAAATATACTGACATTGCCTCATTTGTTGCAGCTGTAACTTTATCAATTATTCTAAAATAGTCATTACACAGATCTTTAGGTGTTATGTGAATCATTTCTATTTGAAATGTTTTTGTTTTTCATCAATGGGATATGCTTCCATAGTATTCAATTGTATTTTCTATATTCAAAATAAATAAATAAACAAACCATTAATTATTCTTAATTCTCTTGGATGATTCTTTCAAGGATGTGTGCATTGCTTCAGCCCTATAAAGATCTTTGCAAAATATAGGTTGTGAGTGTCATACACTTATTATCACAGTAGTTCTACATATCAAGCGATGCCAAAAAACAATGAGTATTGCATTAAGTCATCTTTCCACTCAGTCTAGACTCAGTCAGGGCAGCGTCATATAAGCTAAATTGGCCTTTTTACTTAAGTATTTGAAAATATTCTACTGACCTATGGCCACTGTAATCCAGCTGTATCAGAGTAACTCTGGTTCACTTGTTTCTAAATCTACTCTATGGGATTAAGGAGCTTGTATGGATATATGATGAAAATGAACAGAGGTTCAAGAAAACAGAAATAATTCACTAAATTGTATGCTCTGGCTTAGTTATACTATGTTAAGAATTACTTAGTAGTAGTTACTTAGTAGAGGTCAGCAACTACCATGGTAAAACTAAAATTTAAGAGGAGGCAGAAATATATACTCTGCCCACACACTTTAGTAGGCATGAGAAGGGCACATACGCAGAGAGCAGATAGCCAGAGAGAAAAAAAACAAAAAACAAAAAAAAAAAAAAATTGAATCTGTGGTATGATCTGCCACAAGATTAGTGTCTGGAAATCTGAATATATATATATATATATATATATATATATATATATATATATATACACATATATTACATTTCACATAGAACTAACTAGTTCTCCTAAAATAGAGAAGACTTTGTAAGTTATTAAAATTTAGTATATATCTTATATTCAAATAATTTAGCTGGGCATCGTGGTACATGTCTGTTTTCCAAGCACTTGGGAGGCTAAGAAAAGAGGAGTGCTACAAGTTTGATGCAGCCTGGACTACAAAATGAGTTCAAGGCCAGCCTGAATTGCATAGTGAAACTGTCTCAAAAGGATCAATCAGTTCTTATGGGAAAATACGCAGGAGGGGAATACTGAATTGAATGGAAATTCCAATCCGAGTGTTCTGAGAATTCTCCATACTGATTTCCATAGTGGTTTCACCAGTCTACATTCCCACAAACAATGGAGCAGTGTTCCTTTTTCCTTGCAGCTTCACCAACATTTGTTATCAGTTGATTTCTTGATGGCAGCTATTCTTTCTGGAGTGAGATGAAATCTCAATGAGGTTTTAATTTGCATTTCTCAAATGACCAGTGGTGGTGCACATTTCTTCCTGTATTTATTTTCCTTTTGTATATCTTCATCTAAGAGCTGTGTATTCATCTCAGATGCCCACTTTTGGAGAAGGTCTTTGAATTTGGGGGGCTTAATGTTTTGCAATTCTTTATATATTCTTTACGTAAGTCCTCTGTCTAAGGAGTTGATGGCTAAAATCATTTCCCATTCTGTGAGGTGTCTTTTCACTCTGTTGGTGATTTCTTTTGAAGTGCAGAAACTTTTCAATAATATGAGATCCCAGTTGTTTATTTTTTGGGAATGAACATAAATTCTCTGCCCACTCCTATGTCTCCAAGATTTCTGCCTACTTTGTCTTCCAGTGGATTTAGTGTTTCTGTTTTAATATTTAGGTCTTTGATCCATCTAGACTTTAGTTTAGTGCATAGTGATAAGCATGGATCTAGTTTCAGTCTTTGGCGTGTGGAGAGCCAGTTTTTCCAACACCATTTATTAAAAAGGCTATCCTTCTTCCAGTGAACATATTTAGCCCCTTTGTCAAATATCAGGTGGCTTAGTGTCTTTGTAGTTTTGTTTGCATCTTCTAATGTGTTCCATTGATCCTCAGGTCTATTTCTTTGTCAGTATCATGCTGATTTTATTACTGTGGTTTTTTAGTATAGTTTCAAGTCAAAAATTGAGATGTATCCTGCCTTGCCTTTTTTTTGCCCAGAATTGCCGTTGCTGTTCTAGGTTTCTTCTAAATGAATTTTAGGAGTGTTTTCTATAGATCTGTGAGGTATGTTAATGATATTTTGATTGGGATTATGTTAAATCTGTATAATAGTTTTGTGATATGGCCTTTCTCACAATATTGGTTCTTCCTAACCAAGAGGAAGGAATACCCTTCCATTTTCTAATATCCTCTTCAGTCTCCTTTTTTTAGAATAGTATAATTTTCAGCATATTGGTCTTTTACATTCTTAGATTGATTCCTAAGTATTTCATTTTTTTAGATGCTATTGTGAAGGCTGATATTTCCATAATTTCTCTCTTATAGAGCTTTTTGTTTGAGTACAGGAATGCTATTGATTTATGAGTATATGTACATCCATGTTCATAAAAGCACAATTTGTAATAGGTAAATCTTATAAACAATCAAGATTCCCATCAACCACAGAGTGGATGGAAGAGATGTACTATTTTTATACAATGGAATATTACTCAGCTATAAAAAGATTATCTTGAGGTCTTCAGAGGTAAATGGAGACAACTTGAGACTATCTTCATTAGTGAAATAAATAAGAATCATATGTATAAATATCATATTGTGTCTCTAGTATAAAATGTAATAAGAAATGTAGGAGTAATAAAACTGAAAATGTGTAATTGCTATTGTAAAAAAGAGAGGAAAAGAAAGGGCTCTAAAAGATATAACTGCATTTGTGATTAATTTGTATTTGTGTAGGATTGATAATCATATTACCAGGTTTTTGTTGGATCACTGAACAGAACTGTTTGCAGTCTCACTGTTTGAATGTCCACTTCATGTGCTATACTTTTGTAACTCAAACAACTATTTCTAAGAGGACAATATGCAATTTATGAACTAGTGATTTATTATTGTTTAGTTTTTGAAATTATGTATGATTTCTACTCTTTTTCTTTTTTGCTTTTTTCTCTTTAATTAACAATTTTAAAAAGACCAATCAATCAATCAATAATTGGATAATTTAAATAGGCAAAGTGTAGGGGAATTCATATCTTACATTTCACACAATTGTCACAGATTTTATTATGCCTAGGAAAACATTGGAAATTAGCAATGGATGCTTAAAACACAATACAGTAATTACTATAAAATAATTGATAAATTCAGTATTTATTCTGAATTAGTAACACTCTAAATAATAACAAATGATGTTTTTATCACAGTTTTTCTTTTGTACTATTTAACATTGCATTTATATGATTAGTATCAAGACTCTATTAAAATAATTTGTTTTGTGCTATTTACATCTTTTACGTCTATGCTTTTCCAGAATCTTAGGAATGTAATTGATTTTGAATATGTTTGGACATGACTTTTACTATCAACCAATATCTTTGGTTCTCATTTCAGTTAAAATAAACAATAAAGAGGTTTTATGTTATAGTTTCTGGTGGGAAATTCCTGCTCTAATCTGCTTCATAGATAATTTTCATAACTCACTAATATTCACTATGCTTTAACAATTCTTAATCATTCATGCTCAAAAAAAAAAATATCCAAGTTCAGGCTTTGGAAATCTTAAAGTACAAGTCCTCTGAACTTTTTTTTTTTTTAAATTGTTTAAGTCATACATCTTTCAGGGACTGATTCCCTGCACACAAATTTAATTTTTTGATTAAAGGTAAAATTGCTGATCAAGAAATTTTTACACTGTAACAAAAACTAGGTACAACTTGAAAGCAGCTCTATTGAAAGTACACTTTGAATAGCTTTAGTGAAAGAAAAGAAAGGTCAAGGAATTTTTCCGTTAGTAGTTTACCACCCCAAATAATGTTTACTCCAGATATGTTTTTTAAAATTTGTTAAATATACTCTCAAACTCTAAACAATACACACAAAGAAAACAAATCTTTGTGGACTACAACAATGTACAGAAAAGCTTAATGACATCTCAATAGGCTCTTAAAATTACAGATGTGTGCATTGTGATTTTGACTCAGACTATATGAATAACAGTAAACAATATCACAGAGATGTAGCATATCATTTTCCCAAGAGGTAGCCATCCAATTATCATTAGAGCTATGAGGAAAGGGACTTTCACTTATCACTGCAGTACAATTTGAAAACTTAATTTCAGTTCAGCTTATCATATTTATAATATTTTACTGCATTGCCCTGTTCAAGAACTCTCATGCAAGGATATCCAGAATTATACAAAAGTATTGAAAGCATAAACACATAATATAATACACTCTTTGAAACTGAAAAACAAACCAAGAAACATATAATGGCTATTTTTAATTATCTGATTTTTTAATATAGGCTATTCTCTGAGTGTATTTTGTAAAGACAGACTATTGTAAAATATAGCATTAGTGGTTTTTACTATAAATCACCATTATCCCTTCTGCTTTGGAAGATGCTACTTCTGTAGCTAGGCGGAATTGGAAAATATGCTGGTGTAAACGATGATAATAAGAAAGACTCAGAATAAAAATAGAGATCTTTACTTTATATTGAATTGATATAAATCACCTTTCAATAGTACTTAAAAGAAAAATTAAACTCAAAATATTAAAAATGTTTAAATGAATGTTTCATTTTATATTGGTAAATTTTTGTTGTTATGGATTAAATTTCTTTACTCAAAAGTTAGCCGAGACTGTTTGGGACCCTCCAGACTTCCGGGTGCAGTGAAGTGGAGAAGTGGGTTTGAGGCCTCTACATCCGCCTCCCCAAACCGGCTGCACTTGGAGAACTGTGGAGCTTCCAACAAGTAGGCGGGAGCACGCTATTCCCTGAGCCCAGCCTGTTTGGGACTCCCGCACCTCACCACTGATGTGCAGAGGAGGAGCTGGGGGGATCTGGCGCGCCTGCATCAGCCTCCCCATGTGTCTGGAGGACTGTGGATGTCTCGGCAAACAGGGGAGGATCGCAGGATCCAGAGGCACCGCGACCAGTGGTGAGGGCTCAACACACTCTGCCCAAAGCCCAGACTGTTTGGGACCCTCCAGGAATCCGGGTGCAGTGAAGTGGAGAGGCAGGTTTGAGGCAGCTACATCCGCTGCCGCATCCCACCTGTGCTTGGTGAGCTGTGAAGCTTCCAAAGGGCAGGTGGGCGCACAGTGTCCCTGGGGCCCAGCTTATCTGGAACTGCAGAGTTCTGAACAGGCAGAGGAGAGCCATTGGTTCTGCAGGCCCAGACGCTTGGGGTAACGGGGTGCCAGAGTCTCAGGAGCTGCAAACATAGAAGGGGATTTCCAACAGACCATGAGGAAGCTTTCAAATAACACTTGAAACACAGAAATATAGGAAAATGACAAAATGAAAGACCAAATTACAACCTCAAACCTCCAGCCCGTCTCAAGAAACCCTAGGAGCAATGTATATAGAAGAAAATATATGCCATTCACCTCAAATATCAGACACAATAGCTACTGAAATTAACAAGCAACTCCAGGAAGCTTTAAAGAAATTCAAACTCAAATTAATCTCCCAGGTAAAAGATGAAATGATAAAAGAAATGAAAGAGATTCTGAATATATCTAAAGAAAACACAGTTAAAAAACTGGAGGAACTAAACAAGAAGATAGAATCCCTATATGAGCAATATAAGAAACAAACAGAATACATAATGCAGATGCACAGAGATATACAGGAAATAAAAAACTCAACTGAAAGTTGTAAAAACCACTTTAATAAAAGTGAATATAGAATTTCAGACCTTGAAGACAGGATTGCAGCTAGTGAACAGGAAAGGAAAGATCTTTTAAAAATAACAAGGAATCAGGAAACAACAATTCAACAACAGCAAGACGATGCAAAGAAAAATAACATAAGAATGATAGGGATTAATGAAAAAGAAGGAGAGAACATAAAGGATGTCAAGAGGATATTTAGAGAAGTAATAGCTGAAAATTTCCCAAGCATGAGATCAGAAACTGACATCAGGATCAGTGAAGCATATAGAACTCCAAATAGTCATAACCAAAATAAAACTACACACAGACATATAATAATCACCATCCCAGAAATCCAGCACAAGAATAGATTATTAAAAGCTGTCAGAGAGAAAAGACAAATCACTTATAAAGGAAAACCTATCAGAATCACAGCAGACTTCTCAGCACAAACAATAAAGTCAAGAAGAGCATGGAGTGAAGTATTCCAGATCCTAAAGCAAAATGATTTCCAACCTAGACTGATGTATCCTGAAAAACTATCATTCAAAATTGATGGTGAAATACGATACTTCCATGACAAAGAACAGCTGAAGAACTTCATGAACACCAAACCAACCCTGCAAAAAATATTGAAAGACAGTTTATATACACAAAGGAAAAAAACCACTAAGCAAAGCAGATAATTAAACAGAACAGAAAGATAAAGATGCAACAGCAGAGAGATAACATGTCAACAATAAACCAGCATTTAACAGTAATAACCATTAATGTAAATGGTCTCAATGCACCAATCAAAAGAAACAGACTAGCAGAATGGATCAAGAAACAAAATCCAACCATATGCTGTTTACAGGAAACCCATCTAACCCAGAAGGATACTCTCAGACTGAAAGTCAAAGGATGGAAAATAATACTTCATGCAGCAGGAATCCAAAAAAAGGCAGGAGTAGCCATTCTGTTCGCAGACAACGTGAACTTTAAACCAACAATGACCATAAAGGACAAAGAAGGTCACTACATACTCGTAAGGGGGAAACTCCAAGAGGAAGAGATAACTATCTTAAATATATATGCACCAAACTCCAGAGCATCCAGTTATATAAAACAACTATTAACAGAAATGAAAACTCAAATTATCAGTAACACAATTGTAACAGGGGACCTCAATACGCCATTGACACCAAGGGACAGATCAACCAGACATAAAATGAGCAAAGAAATAACAGAACTGAATCACACCTGCGAACAAATGGATTTGATAGACATATACAGAATGTTCCACCCAACAATATCAGAATACACATTCTTCTCAGCAGTACATGGATCATTCTCTAAAATAGACCATATATTAGCTCACAGAACATATTTAAACTAATGCAAAAGAGTTGAAATCATCCCTTACATGTTATTGGATCATAGCGCTCTGAAATTAGAAATTAATGATAAAAGATACTGCAAAAATCTCGCAAACACATGGAAACTGAATAACACTCTCTTGAGTAATCAGTGGGTCACAGAAGAAATTAAAGAAGAAATTAAACAATACCTAAAAGAAAATGAAAATGCAGGTACAACTTACCGGAAACTGTGGGATGCAATGAAAGCCGTCCTCAGCGGAAAATTTATTGCACTGAGTTCCCACATCAGGAAAACAGAATGGATACAAATAAATAACTTGATGCTGCACCTCAAACAGCTAGAAAAAGAAGAGCAAGTCAACCCCAAAGCCAAAAGAAGAGAGGAAATTATAAAAATCAGAGCAGAAATCAATGCAATAGAGACTAAGAAAACAATCCAAAGAATCAATGAATCAAAGAGTTGATTCTTTGAAAGAATAAATAAAATCGATAAGCCCCTAACCAACCATATTTAAAAAAGGGAAGAAAAAGCTCAAATTCATGCAATAAGAAATGTAAAAGGTGAAATCACTACAGACCCAATAGAAATGCAGAAGACCATCAACACCTATTTCGAAAACCTCTACTCTCAAAAGTTTGATAACACAGAAGAAATAGACAGATTCTTAGAAACATATGAAGTACCAAAGCTAGATCAGGAGGATGTAAAACTGTTGAATAACCCAATCTCTGTTAATGAAATTGAAAATGTAATTAAGTCCTTACCTACAAATAAGTGCCCAGGCCCAGATGGATTCACTGCAGAATTCTACAAGAAATACAAAGAAGACCTAATGCCAACACTTCTCAAACTATTCAATGGACTTGAAAAGGAAGCAATCCTTCCTAAGTCATTCCTGGAAGCAAATATTACTCTAGTACCAAAACCTGAGAAAGACCCAACTAAAAAAGAGAACTATAGACCGATCTCCCTAATGAACACAGATGCAAAAATCCTCAATAAAATATTGGCAAATAGGATGCAGAAAATCATCAAGAATTATACACCATGACCAAGTGGGATTCGTCCCAGGGTTGCAAGGATGGTTCAACATACATAAATCAATAAATGTAATCCACCATATCAATAAAGCCAAAAGTAGGAATCACATGATCATTTTTATAGATGTGGAAAAAGCCTTCGATAAGGTCCAACATTTATTCATGATAATAACTTTACAGAAAATTGGAATAGATGGTCTTTACCTCAATATAATAAAGGCCATTTATGACAAACCAACAGCCAGCATCATACTAAATGGCCCAAAATTGAAAGCCTTTACTTTAAAATCACGCACAAGCAAGAATGTCCTTTATCACCACTCCTATTTAATATAGTACTGGAAGTACTAGCCAGAGCAATTAGGTAAGAGAGAGAAATAAATGGGTAAAGATAGGAAAAGAAGAAGTTAAGTTATCATTGTTTGCAGATGACATGATACTCTACATAGAAGACCCCCTAAACTCCATTGAAAGACTCTTAGATACAATAAATGAATTCAGTAATGTGGCTGGATACAAAATCAGTACTCAGAAATCAATAGCATTCCTATACATGAACAACAAAATCACAGAGAGGGAATAAGTGAAACTACACTCTTCACATTAGCAAGCAAAAAAAATGAAATATTTAGGAATTACTCTTACAAAAGAAGTGAAAGATTTATACAGTGAAAATTATAATACACTGACAAAGAAATTGAAGATGATCTCAGAAAATGGAAAGACATCCCTTGCTCATGGATAGGAAGAACAAACATTGTGAAGATGGCCATTCTCCCAAAACTGTTATACAGATTCAATGCAATCCCAATAAAAATACCATCAACATGCCTTATAGATCTAGAGAAATCACTCCTAAATTTCATCTGGAACCAGAAGAGACCTAGAATAGCAAAGGTAATTCTAAGCAGCAAAGACAAAGCAGGAGGCATCACAATCCCTGACTTGAAGTTATACTACAAAGCAACAGTAGTAAAATCAGCATGGTATTGGAATCAAAACAGAGCCCAAGATCAATGGAATAGATTAGAAGATACAACCACAACTGCAAACACACTCAACCACCTTATCTTTGATAAAGGAGCCAAGCAGGTTCACTGGAAGAAAGACAGTCTCTTTAATAAATGGTGCTGGAAAAACTGGCTCTCCATTTGCCAAAAACTAAAGCTATACCCATGTCTATCACCATGTACTAAATTAAAATCTAAATGGGTCAAAGATCTGAATATTAAAACAGAAACACTAAATCTATTGGAAGACAAATTGGGTAGAAACCTTGAAGACATAGGAGTAGGTAGAGAATTCATGAACAGTACTCAAACCGCATGGGGAAATACTTCCCAGAATCAATAGCTGGGACCACTTCTTATTAAAAAGTTTCTGCATGTCAAAACAAATCTCCAGCTTGGTAAAAAGAAAACCCACAAACTGGGAAAGATTTTAGTGAACTCTCTCTCAGACAAGGGACTCTTGTCTAAAACATATAAAGAATTAAAAAAAAAAAAAACTCAAACCCCCAAAATTCAAAGATCCAATCCAAAAATGGGCATCTGAGATGAATACGCACTTCTCAGATGAAGAATTGCAAATGGCAAATAAATACATGAAAAAATGTTCATCATTGTTCACTAGAGAAATGCAAATTAAAACCACACTGAGATACCATCTCACTCCTGAAAGAATGGCCAGGATCAAGAAAACCAAAAACAACAAATGCTGGAGAGGCTGTGGGGAAAAAGGAACTCTGCTACACTGTTGGTGGGAGTGTAGACTGGTGCAGCCTTTGTGGAGGTCAGTCTGGAGATTTCTCAAAAAGCTGGGATTGGAAGTCCTATTTATTCCAGCTATTCCACTTCTAGGCATATTCCCAGAACAACTGAAAGCATCATACCACAGTGATATATGTGCACCTATGTTTATAGCAGCACAATTTGTAATAGCCAGATCTTGGAAACAACCCAAGTGTCCATCAACAGAGGAATGGATAAAAAATTTGTGGTATTTCTATACAATGGAGTGTTACTCATCTATAAATAAGGATCACATTGAGATATTTATCAATAAATGGGCGCAGCTTGAGGCCATACTCATAAGTGAAATAAATCAATTTTGCATGTATGAATACCGAATAGTTTCCCTAATGTAAGTAATGATTCAAATATATAAAAATATGTGGTAACCATGATTCCCCATTATGTGGCCTTGAAGCCTTATAAAGTTTTCACTTATTAATTGGAAAGGCTTTATTCTGGGCTTCTTGATATGGAAATACTTGAAGCTATAGTATATGAAGTTTTATTGAAATATTTCAAGGAAAAAGACAGACACTATGGTAACTACTATTAAGTCGGGTTATTTGGTGGTGAACCACTAGGTTGCTGAAACAGTCATGCTTTGACCTCTATTGTTATATTGTTATGCCCCGTTTTATCTCAATCTCTGCCTTATTCATTAAAAAATTATTTAGTTATATTTTATGTTTTTTAATTAAGGGGGAAAATTTAAAAAATTAGCAGGGTATATAATAGTAACATTTTTTATTTCCTATTAAGTTGTTTTGAAGTCCTGTAATACTCCCACTATCTTGTTTTGACTGATTAGACTCTGTTCCATTCTGTATGATAGTATCAAGTTTGAGGGTATAGGCAACTACTTTGAAGGCAATAAGATTCACTAAGATGCCCGTTCTAGTTTGACTATCGTCTCCTTTGGAAGTCTTGTAATGTTTACAATGCTTAAGTTTATTAGTCTTGTTCTCTACTGTTTTGTTCAACTTTATAATATATAATGAGATAGACAATTCTTTTTAAGGAAACAAGAGACATTGTTGATAACCATTGTTGATAACCGTGTACTCTGTTTTACACCATGTGCTATGTCTATCCTTGGTTTGACTGACAGCTTTGTTTTGCCATATTTGACTTTATTCTCTCCCCTCCCCCCAAAAAGTAATAAGAACTAAGGAGTAATAAAACCCAAAATGTGTAAATTTTGTTGTAAAAAAAGAGAGGGAAAAAAAGAGTTCTAAATGATACAACAGCAAGAGTGTTTTAGGGGTGTTAAATAGCTGACCATATTAATGTTTTTGGTTGGATCATTGAACACAACTGTTTGCAGTCTCACTGTCTGAGTGTCCACTTTGTATGCTTTGATAATGTGATTTGAGCAACTATCTCTAAGATGATAATATGTAATCTATTAACTGGTAATTTCTTACTTTTTTTTGTAGTTCTGTATTACTTGTACCCTTACACTGCTTTGTTTTGTTTTATTTTTTCTCTTTTTCTTTTTAAATAAAATTTTTAAAAAGTTAGTAGTTCTTAAAATGCTACACTTTCAGGGAACATTGTAATGAAATGTTCAGTGCTTGCTGATTATGTGTACTGTTATTAGGGCTGCAGCATAATCTTGTTTCTGGCATTGGATGTATTATCTATGTATTGAATACCACTGAATGTACATAATGACTGTTCAGTAACCAAATGAGAAGCCTAAGATATATTTGCAACAGGTATAACACTGTGCCCTAATATTTCAGGTTTTTCAAGTGAATCAATTTCCACCAAGCTAACACTCAAAATATTTTAAGAAATTCTAATTAATAGTTTCTATGTTTCTCCAGAAAGGCTTCCTTCTTCAGTTTCATGTACATGATAGCATCATAGCCTGAAGTGGACCACACTAGTTTAGATGCAATTTATAGTTTATAAAATGATTTTAGCTGATTTCTGAAGTATGTATAAGTTTTATATTGAGGTGACAGAAAAATAGAATATATGATCATGTTAATTCCACTTCAATACACGGACCTACACAAAAATCACTGAACTTATTGGATGATTCCAATACAAAAATCACTGTACTTATTGGATGACTCCAATACATTCAGTAATTGAAGCTGATTCTGTCATACTTACACTTGTGAAAAATCTAATCAATTTTTCTGAATATTACCCTTTAAATATGTTTTCAGGAATCACTTGTTCTCACTATCTGCACTACAAGAAACATATTTTATGATTTTTTAGTCAGTCTCCTTCCATAGCTTTTCTCCTCTTTCCAATACCACAATCACATGGTTTTTCAGCAAATAAATATTAGAATTCAACTAACTCTGTGAAAAAAATGGCCTTAGGGATATTGATGTTTCAAACCAACATTATCCAAATAGACATTCTTCTCAACTGTACATGGAAAGTTCTCTAAATGAGACCATATACTAGCCACACAATATGCTTAATTAAATACAAAGGAATTGAAATTGCTCCAGGTCTGTTATCTGACAATAGTGCAATGAAATTGAAATGAATGGCAAAGGAAATCACAAAAACTTCACAAAGCACGGAAATTAAATAACATTCTGCTAAACAATGACTGAGTCACCAGTGAAATAAAGGAAGAAATTAAACAATACCTACAACTAAATGAGAATGCAGATACAACATACTGGAATGAAAGCAGTTCAAAAAAGGGATATTTATAGTGGTAAATTCTCACATTAGGAAAGCCAAAGAAACAAAAATAAACAACCTAATGTTGCACCTCATGCTTCTAGAAAAAGAAGAGCAAGATAAACTCAAAGCCTGTATAAGAGAGGTTAATATAAAGTTTAGAGCAGAAATGAATACAATGAAGATCAAGATAATAACATAAACAATTAATGAATCAAAGAGTTGGTTCTTTGAAAGAATAAATAAAATTGATAAAACCTTAGCCAGCCTTATAAAATAAAACAAGAAAAGATCAAGTCATGTATTTAGACATGAAAACGGAAATCACTAAAGATCCTGTGACAGCTCCAAAGATCATTAACACTTATTTAGAAAATCTTGACTCTCATAGAATGAAAAACACACAAAAAAATGTACAGATTCTTACTTAAGGATGAATTGCTAAAGCTGAATCAAAAATTAATGAATAACACAAATTCAGATAATGAGATTGAAAATGTAATTAAAATTTACCAACAAATAAAAGTTCAGGTTCTGATGGATTCACTGCTCAATTCTAAATCAAATTTAGAGAAGATTTATGCTAAAATTCCTCAAACTCTTCAATCAAACTGAAAGACAGGCAATATTCCATAACTCATTCCTGGAGGTGATATCAAACTTCTACCAGTGCCAGATAAAGAGCCGACAAAAAAGGGAATCACAGGCCAATTTCCCTAATAAACATAGATTCAAAAGCCCTTAATAACATACCAGTAAACAGAATACAGAAAATCATCAAGAAATTTATATGCCATCTCTAAATGGTTTTCATCCCAGGGAAGCAAGGATAGTTTAACATATGCAAATCAATAAATATAGTACATCATATAAACAGAATCAAAGACAAAAGTCACATGATAATCTCAATAAATGCAGAAAAAGCATTTGATAAATCCCAGCATGCCTTCATGATACAAAAAAAAAAAAAACCCTACAAAAATGAGAAGAAATGGTCTTTAACTCAATCTAATAAAAGCCATCTATAGCAAACCCAACAGCCAACATCATACTAAATGGACAAAAACTTAAAACCTTCATCCTAAAATAAGGAACAAGACAAATACATACACTATTACCAGTCTTACTGAATGTAGTTGTAAAACATTAGCCAAAACAATTAGGAAAGAGAGACAAAAAGGAATAAAGATAGGAAAAGAAGAAGTTAAACTACCAGTATTCACAGATGATATAGTACTCTACAAAGAAGACTCCAAAAACCCCACCAAAAGACTTTTGCATTATTAACCAAATTTACTAGCATAATTGGATACAAAGTCATCTTTCAAAGATCAATAGCATTCCTATACACAATCAAAAAAACTCAGTGAGAAAAATTAGGGAAACCGTGCCCTTCACAATAGCATCCAAAAAAAAAAAAAAAAATGAAATACTTGCAAAGGAAGTAAGGTATCTATATAATGAAAACTACAATACTGTTTAAAAAAAAGGGGGAGATAGAAAAAGAATCAGAATGTGGAAAGATGGCCTTTGCACATTGACAGGAAGAACAAACATAGTGAAAGTGATCATACTTCCAAAAGTGTTAAGAAGGTTTAGTGTAATTACAATCAAAATTCTGTTAACGTAAGTCACAGATCTTGAGAAAACATTCCTAAAATTCATCAGAAATCACAAGGGACCTAGAATAGCAAAGGCAATCCTGAGTAACAAAGGCAAGGCAGGAAGTATTACAATCCTTGAATTGAAAGTATTCTACAAAGCTACTGTGTAAAATCAGCATTGTACTGGCAATAAAATAGATCTGAGGATGAGTGGAAGAGATTAGATTATGAAGACAGAATTTCAAACACACTCCTTACATTATCTTCAAAAAAGAGGCCAAAGTGTTTCCTGAAAGATAGCCTGTTTAACATATAATACTGAATAAACATTCTTTACATGCCAAAGACCAAAACCAGAGGTGTGTCTATCACTAAGCAGTAACTAAAATGGATCAAAGATATAAATATTAGAACTGAAACATTTAATCTACTGGAAGAGAAAGTAGGTAAAATCTTGAAGGCACAGGGATAGGCAGAGACTTCAGGAACAAAACCAAGCAACATGAAAATCACTCCACAGAATCATCAATTGAGATCTCATTTTATTAAAAAGGTTTTGCACTTCAAAAAATATCACAAGCAAAGTGAAAAGATAACTCATAGAGTTATCCAACTGTCCCTCAGGAAAAGGATTTATATCTTGAACATATAAAAAATTGAAAAAAAATCAGATCCCCAAATTCAAACCCTAAATCCCAAAATAGGCAGTTAAGATAAACAAACACCTCTCAGATTAAAAAAAAATATAGACAGCAAATAAATACATGAAAACATGTTCAACATCATTAGTCCTTTGAGTGATGAAAATCAAAATAACATTGAGATTCCATCTCAACCTAGAACAATGGCTTTCAGAAATCAACCAATAACTAATTCAGGATAAAAAAAGGAAACTTCTCCACTATTAGTTGGAATGTAGAATAATTCAACCACTATGGAAATCAGTGTTGAGATTCCTCAAAAAGTGAAGATTAGAAATCCCATTTGACTCAGCTATTCCACTTCTGTGTATTTTCTCAGAAGAATTAAAAATATCATTCCACAGTGACATATTTGCTCCCATGAATATAGCAACACAATTTATAATAGCTAAATCCTGGAAATAACCCAAATGTCCATCAACTAAGAAATAATTTTTTTAAAAAGATGTATTTTTATATAATTGGGTACTACTACGCTACAAAGAAGTGTGACTTGAGATAATTATAGGGTGATGAAAGCAACTTGAGACCAATACTTATAAGTGAAGTAAATCAGACACACATGTATAAACATCATATAGTCTTCCAAGGATAAAAATCTAGAAGAGTAAAGATATAAAACATACAATAGATATTGTGAAACAGAAAGAAACTTTTCAAAACAAAAGTGAAATTAAGGTGAGAGAAAGGAGAAAAGAATGAAATGAAGAGAAAAATTATATACATGTAGATACAAAATAGTTAAGGTAGTTATACTAATTGCTATTAGTTCATTGAAAAGAAAGGTTTGTGCCTATATTGTTTGATCCATTTTTCATGCCTATGTTTTAATATGTGCAATTACTTTGAAGATAACAAAGTGTAATATACTAAATACTGTTACTTTTCTACAGTCTTCTTTTGAAATTTTGTATCATTGTTTGTATTATATTTTCTTTAGAATAAAAGTGACAATCTTACCAAAATAAAAAATTAGGGAAGCAACATCTTTCACAAGGGAATAAAAAATACTTTCAAATCAGTCTAATTAAGAAAGTTAAAGAACTTTACAATGAAAACTACATTATCCTGAAAAAGAAAAGAGACAAAAGGGAACATCAGAAAATGGAAAAAATATCCACGTTTTAATGCAATCCCAATCAAAATATCAATAACATGTCTCACAGAAGTAGAGAAAAATTCCTAAAATTCCTAAAATTCACTTGGAGCCAGAACAGTCCTAGAATAGCAAAAGCAATTCGTGACAACAGAATAAGACTTGGAACATCACTTTTCCTAACTTCAAATTGTAATACAAAACCACTGGAAATAAAATAGGAAGGTACTCGTAGGAAGCAAATAAACAAACGGAAAAAACAGACCTTAGGATCAATGTAACAAAATAAAAGATGCTGACACAACTCCAGACACACTCAGCAATTTATTGTGACAAAAAAGCCAATCAGTTTCACTGGACTAAAGATAACATTTTTATAAATGGTGCTGAGGCAAGTGGCTTTCTACTCACTGATGATAAAAACTAGAGCCTTATTTCTACACTAAAATCAAAACGAATCAACAATGTAAATGTATATTAGAAACACTTAATCTGCTGGATGACAGATCAAATTCTTGAAGACATAGGTGTAGGCAAATAATTTCTAAACAAAACCTTAACACAAAGGAAATATTACAAAGAATAAACAACTAGGATCTGACCAGATTAATAAGCTTTTGCAATGCAAAGAAACTACCTACAGAGTAAAGAGACATTACACACAACAGGAAAATTTTTTGCCAGCTATTCCATAGGCAAAGGATTAATATCTAGAATATAAAAAGGACCAAAAAAAACCAAAAAATCAAACTTCCAAGTCTATTCCAAAAATGTGCATCTGAAATTAATGGACTCATCTCATATGAAGTACAAACATCAGATAAATCTATGGGAAAAAAAATCTTCAATGGCCCTGATTATTTGAGAATTGCAAATTAAAAGAACACTGAGATCCCATCGCACTTCAGAAAGAATAGCTATCATCAGGAAACCAAGAAAGTGGTGGCAAGGCTATGGGGGAAAAGGAATCTTTATCTGAGCTTTAACAATGGTGCAAGTAATGTGGAAATAAGTATAGGGATTCCTCAAAAACTGAATTTGACCCAGCTATTCTACCTCATTTCTTCCTGAGAAAGCTAAAAACATCATACTACAGCAATATAAGCACTCATGTTTTAGCAGTCAATTTGTAGTAGCTAAATCTTGGAAGGAACCCAAATTTTCATCAACAGATGAGTGGATAAATCAAATGTGTTTTTGTATATAATGGAGAAGGATATATTTGAGATTTTTTAAAGTAAATTAATCCCTTTTGAGTCCACACTTTTAAATGAAATATATCAGATGCATGTCCTTAAATATTGCATTATCTATCATGTGTATAAACAAAAGAGCATATAAAGAACAAAATGAATGATAGCTACTGGTAAGTAGGAAGGAACTATTCAAATGGGATGAGAAATAATGTGGAAGACAGGGAAGGGGCAATATTTAGATGCATTATGTACATGCACCAGCTCCCCAAGATGACTGTCATCATTATGCACTGAATAAAAATCTTTAATAATAAATATTTTAAAAGGTTTATTATGGTTTAATTATCACAACTTTAGTGTTAAAGTCTACAAATATATTTTCTTATTTGAGAATTAACTTTATCATAACTGGAAGGTAAATTGAATGTTTTATATATTATGTGTTTCTTATAGTAAGTTTTTAAGATATGAAAAAAGTTCACACAATACTTTCCAGTGTATAGATGTATATCTTTTGATGATCATAATTATTTTAAAGATTAAAATAAAAATGAAGTTTCAGCATCTCTGTTTGGAAAATTGAAGACAATATACTTATTTTTTCAGATTAGAGTAAAAATGATTTTGATTATTTTTATCTAGTTCCTCTTATTATTCCTCAGTGCACCCATCATTGTGAAACTTAGCATGTACTTTGTAAGAGGAGTCACCTTAGTTGCTTGAGTCAGATATATCATATCATGGTTTATTTGATTAGTTGGTACAATTAACAGCTTTCTAACTTGACAATTTGATCTGCTGTGATTCTTCCTAGAGATTGTCACAAGAATTTCTCTATAACCATATTTAAATGGTGGAAAGCTGGATTATTATTTCTTCTTTTACTATAAAGTCACCAAATATAAGCATAATTCTGCTACAATGCTTCCTTTAATGTGAGACTTAGTCTTGATGTTGGTAGAATATACATAAATGTGTAAAATCTCTTGCCTTGATATAACCAATCATGGAAAACCTATTCCAGCTTCAGGGCTGCTTAAGAAAATGAGTCCTGTTTTGCACTTCAACTATATATGAAATTCTGTATCTTTCTAATTCTATAGCCTCTATTCTTTTCAAGTGTCATGGTTTATGTCAGTGGCCCCCAAGCCTCATGAAACTATGAATTTGTGACTGGTTCACTGTCTAGTGTTTGGACTGGTGGTGTGTGTGCTAAACTGTGTAGGGGTGGAACCAGGATATGATGTAGTGGCAAGAAGAAGGTATGTATCTCTCTTTCTTGCTGGGTTCTGCCTTGCAGTTTGTAGCTGCCATGAATTGTGGCCCCACTATGCCACCCAGCTTTGGAGCCAACTGAGTGTGGACTGAAACCTCCAAGAACTGTAAGAAATAAACCTTTGCTTCCATAATTTTGGGCATCATGTATTTTGTCTCAGTGATTAGCAAAAAGTGACTAAGCCAAAAGGTGTTGTTACTCCCCAAATATATATGCAAATTCTTATCTCTGGGTTCTTTTACATATTTAAACTGAGTTTAAAATTGAAAGTAACTTGAATAACTATTGAAATAACACAAAGTATATGACTATCAAGTTTGATTTCCACTTATCCATTCCCAATTTTTATAATTATTTCAACAATATGACTAGTATTTTGAAGAAGGTAAAAATTCCAAGGCTGGTTGCAAGCCCTTCTAGGTATAGACAGGCCTTGACTGACACAAGAGATGTGTGGTGAAGTGTGAACATATGAGTCAACTGCCCAAGGAAATGTAGCAATTCAGATCTCGAAATATATACAGGATTTTGTCTGACGATTACATGACTTCCATAAAATTTCAAGGAAGTCATGCTCAATAAATCTATAGGTATGTTAACAAGAAATCTTAGATATCCAATATCCTTGTTGTTGTTGTTTTTGTTTTTGCTTCCAGGAGAAATAAAGAGAACACTTGTAAACCTAGTGTCTAATGTTTAACCCTAACCCTAACCCTACCAGAGTAGATTGATAAATTGTAATATATTCACAAAATCGCCAATCAAATAGCAGAGAAAATGAATGAAATATAATTATATTAATAACAGATGAGAGAGCCCTTCCCATCATCCCCCTAACAACCAAGGAACATTGGTAGGTTGCTCCTGGTCCTGGCTGGGCCCTGCCCGGTGAGACTGAGCAGCCCAGGAATCTTCTGAACCAAGAGGTGTGAGTGAAAGGCCTGGAGAGTGAACTCTGTCTAGCCATGCCACCTGAGCAGTTGTTTGGAACCCACTAGGTGCTCCACAGTGGAACCCACCCAGTGTTCCCCAAACAGCTGGAAAACACTAGTAGGTTGATCCATGTCCTGGATTTGGCCTTCCCAGTAACTTCAAGCAGTTGGGGAGCTTTGTTGAACCAGTTGGCATGAGCTGAAGGCCTGAAGAGCATACTTCATGTAGCTGTTCAGCTTCTATACACCACTCAGAACCTGGTAGAGCCCTGTTCTGCTACCTGAAGCAGCCAGAGAGCTTCAGAGTATCATGCGGAGTGTGATGAAGTTCCCTTTACTATACTCTCCCATTTGAGAATCCTTTGAGCACCACTAGGGAACTGAAAAGGCCTGCCCAATGACACTCATTCAACTGGGGAAGATTCCTGCACTATGGACAGACATCATCAACCCAAAAAGCAACTGAGACCTTGCATTCAGCTTCCCTGGGGAAATACAGGAAAATGATTTAATGAAAGAACAAAATGCAATCTCAAGCTTCCAGCCTATCTCAGAAAAGCCTAAGGACATGGACATAGAAGAAAGTGGAAGTCATATCCCTGAAAGTTCTGAAATGATAGCAACTGAAGTAGAAAAGCAACTCCATGAAAGTGTAAAGGAACTCAGATAAAAAAAAATAACCTACCAGATAAAAGAAGTGACAAAGATATTAAAAGAAATGCTGAGCACATCTTAAAAAAAACATACTTAAAAAAATTAAGGAGCACTGCAAAAAATGAAAACCTTACATGAACAATAGAATCCCTGAAACAGATTTAAGGAGATATCCAAGAAATCAATAATTCCCTTAAAAGCTGGCAAAACTGCCTGAATGTATGTGAAGATAAACTTTCAGATCTCAAATACAACATTGAAGCTAGTACACAAGAAAGGAAATATCTTTTAAAAATAATGAGTCAGGAAATAACAATTCAATGGCTGAAACTGACGCAAGGAAGGCAATGTAATAGTGACAAGTGTAAATGAAAAAGGTGACAATGTAAGTAATATAAAAATACAATTTAAGGAAAAATAGCAGAAAATTTTCCAAACATGGAAAAGAAACTGATATACAGACAAGTGAAGCATCTAGAACCCTAACTAGTCATAAACAAAATAATTCTACACCCAAACATATAATAATCAACACCCAAGAAATTCAACATAAAGACAAAATATTAAAAGCTATTAGAGAAAAGAGACAGATACCTATAAAGGAAAGCCCATTTGAATAACAGCACACTTCTAAAGTCAAGAAAAGCAGGGAGTGAAGTATTTCATATTCCTAAAGGAAAATGACTTCCAATTCTCATTGATGTACCCTGCAAAACTATCCTTCAAAATTTATGGAGAAATAAGACAAAGAAGAGCTGAAGAACTTCATGACTACAAAACAAATCCTGTAAAGAATACTGAGAGATATTCTAGACAGACATAAACATAACTATAACTCCATGAACACCAACAGAAAAAAAAACACTAAGCAAGGCAAACAATTAAAGATAAAAGGTAAAGAACCAACAGCAGAAAGATAACAACAAAAATGAGTCAATACATATCATTAATGTAAATGGCCTCAATTCACTAATTAAAAGAAACAGACTGCAGACTGGATCAAGAAACAACATCCAACCATATGCTGCATCCAAGAAACCCATTTAGGGCCAGGGGCTTAGCTCAGCAGCATAAATGCCTGATTGGCAAATACAAGGTTGTGAGTTCAATCCCTAGTACCAAAAAGAAAAAAATAAGAAACCCATCTAACCCAAAAGGAAATTCATAGACTGAAAGTCACAAGGTGGAAAACAATGCTTCATGCAACAAGATCCCACCAAAAAAGCAGTAGTAGCTATTCTTTTTGCAGACAATATGAACTTAGGATCATGAATGATCAGTAGAGATAAAGACAGGTCACCACATACTACTCCTTAGGGGAAGACTTCAAAAGGAAGAGATAACAATCCTAAATATTTTGAATATAAATATGGGAGTACTCAGTGATGTAAAAACAAATATTATAGAAATTTTTAAAAAATCAAATAAGCAATAACATAATTGCAACAGAAAAACATAAAACCCCATTGACACAAAGAGAAAGATCAACTAGACAAAAAGTCAGCAAAGAAATAACAGAACTGAATCAAACTTACGCACAAATGGATTTAGTAGATGTGTACCGAGTGATCCACCCAACAACAACAGAATCTACATTCTTATCAACAGCACATGGGACATTCTCTAAAATAGACCATATAATAGCCCATTATATACATAAGTAAATGAAGAATAATCCAAATTATCTTATGTTTATTATCTGATCATAGTGACATAAAACTATAAATTAATGAAAAAAGAAACTGCAAATACTCCATAAACACATGGAAATTAAATAGTACATTTCTAAACAACAAATGGGTCACAGTGAAAATTAAAGAAGTAATTAAACAATGTTTACAAGCAAACAAAAATACAAATACAACTTACTGAAACCTGTGGAATGCAATGAAAGTAGTCTAGAGTGGGAAAATTTTGTGGTGAACATCAGGAAAGCAAAACAAACACAAATAAACAACCTGATTATACACCTCAAACATCTAGATCAGACTGGCAGATTGGATCAAGTGGTGAACACCCATATCAGGAAAACAAAGCAAAGACAAATAAACAACCTGATGATACACCTCAAATATCTAGAAAAAGAAGAGCAAGTCAAACCCAAAGCCAAAAGAAGGGAGGAAATTATAAAGATCAAAGCAGAAATCAACACGATAGAGACTAGGAAAACAATACAAAGAATTAATGAATCAAAGAGTTGATTCTTTGAAAGAATAAATGAAATTGATAAGCCCCAAGCCAACCTTACTTAAAAAAGAAAAGAAAAACTCAAATTCATACAGTGAGGAATGAAGAGTGAAATCACTATAGACCCTGTGGAAATACAGAAGGTGATCAATATCTACTTGGAAAACCATTACTCTCATAGATTTAATAACCAAAAAATGGACCAATTTATAAACACATATGAATTACCAAAGCTGGAACAAGAAGCTGTAAAATTGCTGAATAACTCAATTTCAATTAATGAAATTGAAAATGTTATTAGAACATTACAAAGAAAAGCCTCGATTCCAATGGCTTGACTGTGGAAATTTACAAGAAATTCAAGGGAGACTTAATTCCAACACTCCTAAATCTCTTCAGTGAAATCGAAATGGAAGCAATTCTCCCTAATTCATTCCTGGAAGCACATATTACCCTAATACCAAAACTGGAGAAAGACTCAACCACAAAAGAGAATGTCAGGCCAAACCCTCTAATGAATATTGATGCAAAAATTCTCAATAAAATATTAACAAACATAATACAGCAAATCATCAAGAAGATTATACACCATGACCAAGTGAGATTAATTCCAGGAATGCAGATGGTTCAACATATACAATATGATAAATGTAATAAAACATTAATAAGCCAAATATAAGAATCATATGATCATTTCTATAGATGCAGAAGAAGATTTTGACAATGTCCAACATTAATTCATGGTTAAGATCTATATGGAATATCAGAAGAGATGGGCTTTATCTCAATCTGCTAAAAGCCATCTGTGACAAACCAACAGTCGGCATCATATTAAATGCTCAGAAACTGAAATATTTCATTCTAAAATCAGGAACAAAACAAGGATATCCATTATCACCACTCCTATTCAATATAGTGCTGAAAACATTAGCAAGAGCAATTAGACAAGATAGAGAAATAAAAGGAACAAGAATAGGAGAGAAATAAATTAAATTATCATTACTTGCAGATGACAGGTTACTCTACCTAGAAGACCCCCAAAACTCCACTGAAAGACTTCTAGATGTAATATCCAAATTTAGTAGTGTAGCTGTATACAAAGTCAACACTCAAAAATCAAGAGCATTCATGTACACAAACAATAAACTCACTGAAAGAGAAATAAGAGAAATCACATCCTTACCAATAGCATCCCAAAAAATGACATAATTAGGAATCAATCTAACAAAGAATATAAAAGGTCTATTCAGTGAAAATTGCAACAATCAAAGAGTAGCTCTGAACATTCATTGTTCCTAGATAGGAAGAATAAATATTGTGAAAATGGTCATTCTCCCAAAATTGTTATACAGATTTAATTCAATTCCAATCAAAATACCATTAACATACCTCACAGATCTAGAAAACTCATTCCTAAAATTGATCTGGAACCAGAAAAGAACAAGAATGGCAAAGGCAATTCTGGACAACAAGGGCAAGGCAGAAAATATCACAATCCCTATGAGCATGATCTCAAGTTGTATTCATTTATCTGCAATATCCTTATGATTATCCTTCTTTAGAGCTAAGAAACTTGCCAATGTATCTGTATCTTTCTTACACATTCTGCCATTGATGGGCAATCCACTCCTACATTTTTCTGGGTCCCTGTCACATGGAGCATTGTTTTCTCTCCTTTGACTGGAAATTTTTGAATTTCCTTTTGTGTTTATGCGCTTCTTGTTTGACATACATTGTTGTATTTGTTTCTTGATTCACTCTGCCTGTGTTTCTTTTTATTAGTGAACTGAAGCCAGCATGCAATGATTTATGTCTACTATGCAGTTTTCCTGCTGTTGGCTCTCTACTTTTCCCCTCCATTCAACTTTCTGCTTCACCTGGTGATCCCACTCTGCTGCATTTCCTGGACCATGGTCACTTTTATCTCTCTCTAAAATGTCTTTTGGTATTCTTTATGGTTGGTTTGGTTGTAATAAATTCCTTCAGTTTTTCTTTGTCATGAAAATATCTTACTTTCCATTAATTTTGAAAGATAGTTGTGCAGGGTTCATCAATGTGGGTTGGAAGTTGTTTTCTTTAAGGACTTGAACTACTTCAAGCTCTTCTTGATTGTTTGCATTGGGAATCTGTCATTATTTTGATGGGTTTTCCTTTATAGATGATATGTTTCTTTTTTTTTTTCACAGTCTTTTGTATACTGTTCTCTTGCTGAATATCTGCCATCCTGATTGTTATATGCCTGAGTGTAGATTTTTTCTTTTTTTGGTTATGGCTCATTGGAGTTGTGTATGCCTCACATATCTGTATATCAAGTCCTTATCCCGTGCTTAGGAAGTTTTCTGTGATTTCATCTATAATTTCTTTATGTCATTTGAGTTGACTTCTGATTTTTCACTGAAACCTACCTCTCTTAAATGATTTTTCTTTGTGTCATCCTGCAGCTGTTGAATCATTATTTCCTGGTTCCTTATTATTTTTAGGAGATCTTTCTTTTTACAATCACTAGCTGCCATCCTGTCCTGAAAGTGTGAAAGTCTGTTTTTGGTTTCTTTCAAATCGATTTGCCAGCTTTCAATGAAGTTTTTAATTTTTGGATATATCTTGAAGTCTGTTTAATGCATTCCAATTCTTCCCTATATTATTCATTCAAGGATTTCCTCATTTGCCTATGTTCTGCATTTTTTTAAATCTATAACTTCTTTAGATATACTCTTCATCCCTTTTATTATGCTTGGCATTTCTTCTTTTATTTGAGATAATATTTTTCAATTGATTTCTTTTACAGCCTCAAGAAGTAGTTTCTTTATTTCAGTTCTCATCATTCCAGAAATTACAGGTGTGTTACTTCCATTTTCTTCTATTTCATGTCTCCTAGACTTGTTCTGTTTGGGATAGAGGCCAGAGATTGCCTTTTGCACCTTTGTCCTGACATTTTTCTGGATTTCTTCAGACAAGTGGGACAGGAGGTCCCAGGTGCTTTCCACATGGCTACTCATCCATAGTATAGGGGATGAGTCAGAACCTGGGTTTCTCTAAACCTAGGTTCCCTGAAAAGCAATAGGATGCAGGACAGGCTTATCCAGACCCTCAAGGCTTCTCAAACATGTGGCTGGCTAGTTCTTCTGGCCTACACTGGGTACCAATGGGAGAGTCTCAATGGCATACTTGCACGCACATGGTGGCTGGGCTGTCTGCTTCTTCTTCTGCAGAAGAAATTTTAAGGGACCAATGTTGAGGTCATAGAATGGCTACTGTTGGGGACTTTTAGCTTGTTTTATTTTGAGAATCACTATATAGCTCAGAGTGGCCTCAGACTCGTGCAATCATTTTGCCTCAACCTCTGAGCTCTGGGCTTATACACATGTGCCACTTTTCTTGGCAGCCACATATTTCTGTAATTTCTGCTTATATTGGAAGACTTTTAATTCTCTTTTCATTTGCTATATGTTGTAAACTACACTGGCATATATTTTGTCCCAGAATTTAAATTTGCTTTCCTACATCCTTTTGGCTCTTGGAGTGTCTGCTGAGAAATATGCTCTTATTCACATGGATTAGTCTTGATAAGTCACTAGGCATTTTAAGAGTTTTCATTATCATCTTTGTCTGTACCTTTGATTCAAGTATACTATGATATGGAAATTTTCTTTAGGATTCATACCTCCTTTGAGTTTTAAATCACTCCTTACCAGAACATTCATTAATTTCTCAAGACTTGGAAAATCATATGCTACTATATGATTGAATAGTCTCTTTGTCTTTTTTCTCCATCTCATTCCAAAGCCTCTTGGTATCCAAAACTTCATAAATTTTAATTGTATCCCAGAGCTCATCTGTGTTTTTAAAACTCCTTATATATTTTCTTCATTGTTGTTTGAATATACTAACTTTATAAAAATACAAGTAAAGTCTTAGATGCCATATTCTGCATGATTATGTCTACAAGTGATATTGCTCTTGAGTAGTTCATTTGAATTGCTAAATTTTCATTTACAAGATTTCTATAAATTTTAAAAAGTATCCTTATATATTTATAAAAATGTTTTCAGAAGGGTAATATACCATTAATTGTTGATTATTTTATTACATTAAAAATAATATTTATATCTCTGACTTTATCTTCATTCTATTACATTCTTCAAAATACTCTAGTAAATCAAAAATGTTCAAATATATTAGTACACTGAACAATACACAAAGGACTCTTCAAAAATATTATTTTAAATGTATATACTTATCTTAATTTTGATATACATTTATTAATATCCAATTCGAACATATTTTTTATTTTCTTCTCAGATTTTTTATAAAAATTGACTTGTGAAATTTTCCTGGTTATTGCAATTATCTTCAATCTACCACAATAATAATCAATATCTGGATTTGCAAAATACAGCAATACATCATCTTTGGAACATCCTTTAAAAGCAATATATTGTCTTACATAGTCTCAATTATAAAAACTTTTATTTTTCTTCATCTCTTTGTTTAAAAATAAATGTTTATAAAATATGGTACACTATGAAACAAGTAACAGCTGACTTCATATTACATATTCCTATTTTATAATGCAGACTGAAAATTAAATCCAGAACATCCAAATTGGACTATACTTTTGTTCTTTTTATTTTTTATATTGATAGAATTATCATGAAATTGTCCACATGGAACTTGAACTTTTGATCTTCTGCCTCATCTTTCCAACTACTGGGATTACAGATGTCACCATGCCTAGCTGTATAACATTTATGACATACTGATATAGAGATAGTATACCTTTCTGTATTATCAAATTAGTGCCAACTATTTCATTACTGCCGTATATATGGAGAATGATGCTTAATTCAATAAGAAATACTCTCACTGCTGTCCTTAAAATTAACCATCTAGGAATCTTGCAACATACTCAACATGTCTGCCTATTTAGTCATATAAAAATTAATTCTTCAGACACTCATTTTGCACTTTTGTGTAAAACAGACTGCTATGAGTTATTCCTTGTTATGGAACATACTGGCTTTTAGACTGTGATTTGACTTCATTTTATAAAGCAGCAGTTTGGCCGATTTTGAGGAAAATTGCTGTAGCAGATTGACTTAATGACGTGTCTTTGAACATAATAATCACCAGATATTATACACACTAAATTAATCAAACAAGAACTCTCCCCACTTAAACATCACAATCAAGACCCAAATTTATGACTAGAAATATAATAATCATGCTATAAAAGTTACTTCATACATTAAAATAAATCAGACATATGATGTATCAAAACCATACCAGAGAAAAGTGGGCTCCTGAACTTACTGGAAACATCAGGTCAAGGAATGATTAAACCCAAACACCTAAATCAAATAAAGGTAGGATCATCCAACACTGAGTAAAGCAGTGATACACACAAAGATCTGGCATCTCATCAGAGAGCCTGGTGTGCATGTCACAGAGGCAACAAATGAACTGCAACTCTGCCAGCTCCAATTCAAGTCAGTATCATTGGTTGATGTGGTCTGCTGAACTTGTCACAGATGTGGGCTCGAATCAGCTCTGTGCTCTCGATGAGTTCCACTGCTTGAACAAGCTCTGGCAGGTATCAGGGTCATATATTTCTGATCATATATTTCTGATCCTAGTGTTCTGGGAGGCCAGAAGGGAAGATTCTAAGTCTGAATCCAGTAGGGACAATTTGGCAATATAGTGTGATTCTGTCTGAAAATGAACAAAACAAATAGGTTGGGCATGTATGTCAGTGTAAAAGCCCAAGGGTCAACCCTGGTAAAACAAATTAACAATAAAATGAATAAAATATTTGCCTGATCAACTGTGGTGAATTTTCATTTCTTTGATGGTTTTCCACCTTTGCTGTTAGTTCTGCCTCCGATAAGACTGTGCCCCTTGGAACCATTCTTGGCCGCTCTTTACCTTGTAAGGCACTGTGTGAAGTACAATATGAACTGAGTGTTATAGATGTTAGCAATTATAATTGGCATAAAGAAATGATGATTGTCCAGCTCATTTGGTTTCAAGTGAAAAATACTGCATTCAGAAAGAAGAATTTGAAAAAAACTGGTGTAGTTTTTGAACTTACAATTATCAATGAATTCTGACAGTGTGTAAAGTTAGATGTACATTTAGTTTATGTCAGTGATGTATCTCATTCACATCTGTCTTTTTTCAGGTTGTTCTCTGTATTTTCCATATTTGGCAATCATGCCTTTCTTTACATTTGTGCACAAAATATTTCAGGATATCTTCTGCAAGATCTTTTCTAATATCTAAAAATCCACTCAATGGAAACTAAAAATATTCTTTTAACTTCCTTGTTTTTAATAAAAGGCTCCCCACACAAGAATATTGTTTACCATAAAGCCATTTATATAGTGCAAAGAAAAAAAAACATATATATATATATATATATATATATATATATATATATATATAAATCTGTGTGTGTGTGTGTGTGTGTGTGTGTATAGAAAGGGGGGTAAAACTTAAAACAATAAAATCATAATCTTAGAGAAATAGGTATCTCAATTTTTATATCTTTAACTTAATATATGTTTAAATTTTTAAACATATACATTAAAGGGTAAGGACCATACATAACTTTTTTGAAGTACAATTATATTTATTAGTAGCCATAAGAAGAATAGGTACTTAAACATAAACATGCAGTCTTAACATGCAAACACATTAATATTTATCTGTGGACAATACTACAGAATTTATGACATAAGCTCCCTTATAGTTTATATTCATGTATGAATCTTATTGGAATTGTCATTGTTAATATTCATTTCCACTTCATGAACAATTTTAACTGTCATTATTAAAGTGTAGTTCAAGATTGGCAGTGGGAAATGAGAATACGTTGTAGCAAAATGCATAGCAGTCAACAAGGATTGAAGCCACACACCTGATTCTTTTATAGCTCAGGCCACTGACCTCTCACAAAAGGCAGTAGATTTTGTAGAGGTTTCGGTTTTTTTTGTTTTTTTTTTTTTTTCACTCTGTTTCATTATTTTTATTTCATTAAATTCTATTGTATTGTGTTTTGTTGTAGAGAGATATTGTTTTGATACATTGCTCTTTTTTAACATCTTAGAATAAAATTAGAGCTCAGAGAAAATGTATTCACAGTTCTGAGAGGAACATCAAAGGCTGAACAGGTTGCAGAGGATAGATATCTGTGATCAGAGGGCCTGGGGTTGCTGGGGCGACTGATCTGGTCTCTGCTTATAAAGTCCAGGAATCTGAGCTCAGCCAGGTGTCTGAGTGATGGAAAGGACATGAGGAGGGCCAGGGGAGCAGCAGCTGGAAGCTGTGCTGTGAACAAGGCTTGCAACACAGAAGCATCCACAAGACAGACAACAATAGGCGCTGGGCTTTCCTGACAGCATGTTTCCTGGCTGACATTGTTTAATATGAATCTTGGATTTAAAGCCTGAGAGTAAGACAGAGGGATGATTTCACCTCATTTGTATTTCACTCTAACCCAATCACCTCCTGCTTTGCCCTTGCTTCCCATGTGAGATGTTTGCTGTCTGTCTTGCAGCAGGTCCACTGATTTCCCGCTTTGATAAAAGTAGCAGACATGCTCTACTATTTTAGGCAAAACAGAAAATGAGAAAAAAAAAAGTATTTTACTTACTTTTTAAAAGACTGTAAGTTCCCTAAGAGAATGCCATATAAGGAATGATACAGAATTTACTGAATTTAATTCTAAAGCATGTATATCCTTTGTTATCTGAAATAGAAAAGACAAAGAAGCATCAGGGTACTTTTTTACTGACAAAAATAACATCTAGGCCTTCAAGAGAAACAGGTTAGCTTCATTCAGTGATATTTATATTCTCCAATGTTGCTTCTTCTGGTAGAATGAGGTACAATTCTCTAGGTGCTCCATTTTACTCAAAATCATTAAACACACATACCTGACCCTGAAAATGCCAGCTTCTTTTTGTCTTCTTCAAAAATAAAAGTATAATAACCTTTCATTAATTCTCTGTGAAAGGTGACCTAGCTTTATTCATTGCAGCTACGTTCAGGAGGTTTGGACTATGTAGTTTTACATAAAAAGCATCTTCTGCCATCTACTGTTCTTGCAAACTAGGTCACAATCAATCATTTTGAAGGTTAAAGTCCTCTGAAACATTTAGATGAAGTTAAAAAAAATGCAGCTATTTCCTTTTTTTCTTTTTAATTGAAATTGATTTACACTGAAATTTAATTGTATATGCTAATAGAGCTTTTATGGCAAAAGCCTACATAATATTTCTACATCTTCGTTTTAATGCCTAATCCGGAACAGAAAGTTACCTTTCGCCTAAGTCTCTACTTTCATTTTGTTTTTATACTAGGTGTTAGCATGTAGTCCAGGCTGATTTTGGGCTCCTAAGCTCAAAGAATCCTCTTGTTCAGCCTCCTGAGTACCTGGGATTATAAGTGTGTCCTGGTGTACCTGGTAGAAAGTCACTTCTATTGATATAATTAATATACATGGCCATTGTTTGTATCTTTCAGTTTTTGATATCAGTTTTTTCCTATTGCTTTATTCTTCTCTAAATAAAGAGCTTGAAAGCATGATTGCTGCATACTGTTATATCATCTCTCAATACTATATTTCAGTGGATTAAATTTAGGTGAAAAACAAAGTAGACAAAAGAAAGTCTTGAACATGACTTTGAAGATGAAATTGATGAAAATGAGTCCTTCTTTGACACTTAAATTGAATTCATGACTTTTGTGTGGAGCTTCACTTCTTAGCCCTATTTAAGTTTCTTTAAAAATTTTAATACACTTTCAAGTCACATTTCTGCCTAGCCTGAACTTTAATGTGTAAACTTTCTGCTTCAGCCTTTAAGAGTGCCAGAATGGTAGAAATATGCCATTGTCCTGAGCCACATATACCTTTATTTAAACAGTAGCTCTCTTGGGGTGTCTATTGAAAGGTTTTGGCCCAGACAGGACACTGTAGCCAGAAAAGCCACAACCAGAAGCAGGAAGCCCCATCTTGCCCTGCCCCTAGGAAGTTACCTGTGACGCCATCTTCCCGCCCCTGGGAATTTACATATGGCGCCAAACCTAAGACCAATGGGCTACCTGTATATCCCTAATGCCCGCCTTAGGTTCGACCCCAAACCGAGGCTATTTACAGGCCCCCACGCCACGTGTCCGCCGGAGAGGTGGCCAGATGCCAGCGGTGGGGGTGCCGGTCATCTCTCTCCATGTTCTCAGAATAAAGGCCGCTTTTTATTTTATATTTCTCATCTTTTGTTAATATTTTTCATCTTTTGGAAATAACTCTATCATCTATTAGAAGTAAAAGAAATCCAAAAACGTACTTGCCTTTTTAGCATATAGATTTTGAAAATATAATTAAATGTAATTTTTTTAAAAAAATGAACTCTTTTTCCTTTGTTATTAATACACAGATTCCATATATGAGACACATTATTGCACATTGACTGAATTAGTTGTATGGCATCATAAAATAACTAAATATGAAGCATTTTATTAAAATTGCCCAAAAGGGAGAAGTTATATACGTTCATACATTTCTCCACTGTGACTATGAAGTACTGAAACAAAATCACTCTATGTAAATACTGCTAACAGTATAGTACTAAAACAACTAAAATATTATTAGGAACAGAATTTCAAATGCAGTTGTGGTTTATTTGAATTACTGTGAGAGCACAACAGTTGGTAACTTTAGTGTTTAACTGTCTTATAAATCTCAACAAATAAGAATGTTCAACCACCATAACAACTGAATATATTTGAACATATTCAAGCATTATTCCTACAAAATCATCTAATAAAGAATTTAAAATAATTCCTGTGCAAACATAACTATTTTCACACACTTTTCTAGTGTTTTAGCACTAAATGCAAATACATTTAACATATAATTTAAAAAATCTTTGCTAAATTGTTGATACATTTTCCATTCATTTATGATAAATCTATGTGCTTATAGACAATTAAACTCTAACTCAAAGGATAACTTCATAACTAAAATATAATTTAAGATGTAGAATCAGTATGTTACAGGCAGCTGAATTAGTTAGAAATATTATAGGCAGTTAGATAGGGCTGGGCCCTTGAAGAAGCCAGTGCAAAAGCCCAGATATCTAATAACCTAGGAGGAGACAGATACTTCCTGCTGTGGGCCAGATCTCAAGACAAAAGGCAAAACAAATGCAACCACACCCTAAGTATAAACATCAGGGGTTGATATTCTAAATAGGTATGGATCACCTTGAGGAAACATCCCTTGAGGAGTTAACATCCCAACTCCCTACAGGGACAGTAACTGCTCTTTAAGCATGCCTGCTTGCTCTTTCCTATTTGTCCCAGATTTAGTCAATTTTACCTTAACAATTAATCTTATTGGTTGACTATACTTCTGTCCTACCTGATACCACCTTTTGAGTTCCCATTTTTCCCCACCTTTGACATTTCTCACCTCAAGGGTTTGCTCCATAAAAGTCCCTAGAAAAGACAGAGTCTTTGGGAAACTACTCAGGACCTCTTTTGTCTCTGTCAGATAGGAGCTTTTCTTTCTCTCACTAAATGTATTCTGCTCTCAATCTCTGTTGTTCCTAAAATTCACCCTTCTATTTTAGAGAACACAAACTTATACTCACATCTAGTAGTTTGATTGTCTGATTCCCATATATCAAGGAGAGTGTCCATTTTTGCACTTAAAACATATTATGCTATGGAACATTCCTTTGTATAATAATTTAGCAACTATTTTTTAAAGATTTAATTCTTATACAAGGAGATATAATTTCTATCAACTATCTTCATATACCGTCCTAAGAAAAAATAACTTACACTTTGTTGTAACCTAGTTTTAACCATTGCACCTCATTTCTGTTCTGTATGCACCACTCAGCACCCCTCTTCCCTTCTTATCTTTCTAGGTTAAGTTTCTATTTCAGGAGAAAGCTGTAAAAGCCTTAAGTATCAGTTTCCCATAACTCCCTCCCCTACGCCTCATCCCGCTATCTGTAATAAAATGTGCTGTTCTTTAAGAAATGCTTAACTTCAAGGAAGTTACAAGAATTTCTGTAAGACCCAGATGCTATCTAACTGGGTCAAAGTTCACAACATTCCTGTGGTTTTCAGCTTCAAAACCCAACCTTTCTAGCTGTAAGGCGCACAGTCTCCAAATCAGCTCCTGGGGATTCCTTCGCCAAGCTTGGCCTAAAATAAACCCTTTGCTCCCCAAATTTTAATTTCTTGCTTCCTTGGGTTTTATTCTGGGGTCTGAGCTATCACATTAGGGGGCTCATCCGGGATGGGAGCAAGACCCCAGATTCATTTCTGAATATTTGAAAGTAAGTACTCTGGAGGGTTTGCTTGGGCCGCAGTTAGTTTGTACTCTTGGGGAGGGGACACCCTCACTTTGGGAAGCAGGAACCTCCCCAGGACAGAGTCAGTTGGTTTTTTTGGGACAAATCTTGTCTGTTTGTATAGTTTTTGGGACAAACTTCATCTATTTGTGACTCTGCCTCAGGCAGGGAACTGCTCCATTGGTTAATTTGTTAATTCCTTCAGATCCCAAAATTTGACCAATTTTTGAGCAAAGGCCATTTTGCTGCAGCTTATCTTGTCTTGTATGTCTGTTTATGTGTCCATTTGTTCTAACTGTTCTCCTTTTGGTTACCCCAAAATCTAACAGAACATTCTCTCCTAGGAACCCCTTCTACAAGCCCAAAATGGACAAAGGGATTTAGATATCTATGCTCAGTGTTTTTGTACTTTAGAATTGTCTGCCTGCTTGAATTTGTTACTAACTTAGGGGCCCACTTCCCATTTCTGTTGGATGATCCATATGGTTATTAGAATCAAAGTTCATAATGAAAATTATTTCCTTTAGCTTACCAAACTGTGCACAAAGCAACCTTTGTTTGTGTCTTTAATGTTGTGGTGCCTTGTTTAATGTTTTAGTCCTCAATTGATTATTTGCAACCTTGGCATGCCTTTTAAAAAAGAGTATTTTCTTTCTGGTTAAAATGTAAACATATGTGCACATATATATGTATATTTATGGTTTTTAAGAATCATATAAACTTTACCAAGTAAAAACCAGGTCATACTATATTTGAGCCAGTTAAAAGGTTACAGTTTTTTTAAAAAAATATAGAATTTTAATTGGTAAAAAGACATAAAATAATTAAATATGTTTCAGACTACTAAAAGGTGACTTCAACGGTTTTGTTGAGAGTTTTAATGTCTGAGAAGTGAGAGGGAAGGTAATTGATTGGTAATAATAAGAAAAAGCGGGACAAAGAAAGTGATTTTGTCTTCAAGTAAAAATGTCTAGCTGTGCCAGAATGTGAAAGAAGATAAAAGCTCAACTTGAGAGTATATTGTAAGCTTTAGAAAGCTCGAGAGGATGTGAATTTTATTTGCCTTAGTTTATAGTACTGCAAATAACAGGTATGAAAATAATTAAATGTGTTCAGAATTTGACAGTATTAGATCAGTCTTGGTAGAAGTATTCATAAGATTGGTAAACCTTTGCTGCAAAATATTTCCATTAAAATGAGATTATAGGTGATTATAGAGATAACATACAAGTTCTTGCATGTGCTGTGAACATTTGGGAGATTATGTGGCACAGTTTTGATAACTATGAAAAAGCCCCCTTTTGTTAAGTATGTAATTTCAGTAAAATGATGGCCTGCCACGCTGCACCCTGGGACAGAAAGCGGTGTGCCATCCAGATGAAGCCTGCTTCCTGATCCGGAATGCCAAAACCATGTTCTCCTTTCATCCCACCCCGATTGAACAACTAGAGGTAAGGAGGTTCCCCCCAGTATTGCCAGTTGTTCTCTTTGCAACTCAATCGGCCCCACATGTTAGAAAAAAAAAAATTGCAAAGGTTTGAGAGATTTAAAAAATGCCCCTTAGACAGTTAATAGAGATAGCCCAAAAGGTCTTTGAAAACAGGGAGAATTTACAAGAAGCTACCAACAAGAAGATAACCAAAGTGTTAGAATTGCTCTATGAGAGAGAATTTTTTTTAAAAAAAAGATGAGAGTTTCTGGGGGCAGTTGTATACTGTAGGCTAAATTTTACTGAAAAGCTCACCTCTATATGACTCCTGTGAGGAAGAAACTCAAAACTCACTGAACTGGACTGATAAATGTGAACAGGCCTTCTAGCCACTCAAATGGACCTTGACAGAGGCCCCAGTCCTGGGATTCCCTGATGTTACCAAGCCGTTCACCTTGTTCATAGATAAACTCAAGGGCATTGCCAAAGGAGTCCTAACCCAGGACATTGGCCCTTGAAAGATGCCTATAGCCTACCTCTCCAAAAGACTTAATCCAGTGACAGGAGGATGGCCCTCCTGCCTGAGAATCCTAGCTGCTGTGGCAATGTTACTTAAAGAGGCTAAAAACTTACTTATAGACAGGAGATTTCTGTGGTGATCTCCCACAGTTTAGAGACTCTTATCAAACCCCCTCCTGAAAAAAGGCTCTCGAATGCTGGAATTTTATACTATGCTTCTAGACCCAGAGTGGGTAGTTTTCAAGACTTCTTCAGCTTTAAACCCAGCCACCCTTATGCCTGATGACAACCTGGAGGAACAAAGTGTTCCTCCATGAGTGTGTTGACATCCTCAAACTGCAGCAGAACCTATGGGCTGATCTTACTGACCAGCCTTTGGGAAATGCTGACAATTATTTCACCAATGGAAGCAGATTCATCCAGAATGACAAACAAGTGGCCAGGGCAGCAGTGACCACTGAAAAGGAGGTACTCTGGGTTAAGCGGTTAGAGCCTGGCACCTCTGCCCAAAAGGCGGAGCTCATTGCTTTGACTGAGGCACTAAAACTAGCCACGGGAAAGAGGCTAAACATCTGTACTGACAGTAGATATGCTTTTGCTAACTAAGATTAAAAATGCTCCACAGATTCTAGACTTGCTGGCAGCTGTCTGGCTACTTCAACAAGTTGCTATTATTCATTGCAAGGCTCACCAGACAGGAAATGACCCTGTCACCTTAGGAAACAGTTTGGCAGATCAAGCTGCTCGAAAAATAGCAACCATATCAGAGGGGCCAACCAAGGAAGTAACTGCTCTGATGCTAGTCCTTCCGACCTTGTCAGAACCAGTCTACACAAAGAAAGATCTACAGTTAGCATCTCAACTTGGAGAGAAGTCCCCCACCCCAGGGGGCTGGTACCAGTTACCTGATAAACAAATACTGTTACCATAGGCACTAGAGTAGGAGCTTGTTGGGAGCCGCCGACACCGGTCGCCTTACTTGGCGGACGTAGGGCCTGTGGGTGGGAGCGGAGCCTGAGCTAGATTGCCCCTCCCATCGAGTGAGTCAAGTTGGCGCCTGCTTCCTGCCCCCTGATTGCGCTGGTGACTTAAACAACCCGCTCTGTAAGATAGTCTGCCTAGCAACAACTGATGTTAGCCAATCAGCCCGCATCGCGCGCTTTGAACTGATTGGCCACTGTCACCCTATAGAAGTGAATGCCTCTCCCGCCACGAGACAGGAAGCACAGAGAGAGATAGAGAAAGTCCACCGGCGAGAAAGGGCTGGTGGCAGAGTGGAGGCCTCGCGGGGCCCACGCGGAGATAAATAAAGGCAAGATTGCACACCGCCAGACTTTGTCGTGTGTCTTTCCTGCCGGCCGGGAGCGACCCCGACAGGAGCTGTTACACCAAGCTCACCAAACTACCCATATAGGGAGGACTAAACTTGTGGAATTGTTCAGAACTCTGTTTTTTATTTCATAAACTCTCCAAACTGACTGCCTTTTTGAGCTCCAGATGCCCACAATGCTTGTTAGTCAACTCAGCCAAGAGCTGTACACTGGAGACCACCCAACGTCGAGGAATTGTTCCAGGAGGACATTGGGAAGTAGACTTCATGGACATGGTAAAGCCTGGTTTACAGGGGCACCGCTATCACTAGGTATTAGTAGACACCTTCACTGGCTGGGTAGAGGCTTTTCCTACTAAGTCCGAGTCAGCCTTAATGATAGTTAAAAAGCTATTGCATGAGATCATACCTTGATTTGGCCTTCCACTATCAAAGAAGTCCGATAATGGCTGGGCTTTCATAGTCCAAGTCACCCAAAAGTTAGCTCAGGCATTAAAAACTGATTGGAAAACTCCACTGTGCCTATCACAAAGCTCAGGGCATGTAGAACTTACAAATCAAACTCTCAAGGACAATTTAGCTAAGCTGTCTTTAGAAACTGGAAATAATTGGGTGAGCCTTCTTTCCTTTGCACTGTTAAGAACTAGATATACCCATATGTTTCTGGAATTTCTCCCTTTGAAGCCATGTTTGGGAGGCCCCTGCCAATGGTTCCAAGATTGTCAGGAGATAAACTAGCTGAAATAACTAATCAAGATCTCATTAAGTCCCTGCAGTCTCTCCAGCCCGTGTTGACTTCAGTCTACCAGCTGTTTAGACAAAAACACCTGGATCTGCCTTGAGAGACGCCCCTCAAAGCAGCAATTGAGCCGGGACTCCAGTCTTGGTGAGATGTCACCACCGTGACTCCCTCGAACACTGCTGGGAAGGACCTTTCACCGTGGTGCTCAGCACTCCAACTGCTATCAAGGTAGCAGGAAAGATTGTGTGGATTCACCATACCCACATCAAACCACTGGAAGCAACAGACAGCGAGGAGTGTTTTCAATGGACTGTACAGCAGACTCTTAACCCCTTAAAGTTAAAATTAACTAAAGCATAATTAGATTATGCCAGGCATGGACTGTTTTGGCTTGCTTGCTTGCTTGCTTGCCGACCTTGCACGGTGGCTTTGGTCCCCCTGTAAGCAAAGAACAATTGTTAAGATCTTTATATGGGAACGCCTGTGATTGTGGAGGGGGCTATATTACTAAAGGTAAAGACACCAACAGGGTGGAATTATACATACAGTAGGAAACAAGAATTGAGATCCTTCCCACACAAATGGTAAATTGTATGCATACAGTCTTTGGACAGATTGTGGGGACAAGTTAGCATTCCTTGTTGCTATACCCTCAGTTACAGGGGGTTTGACTCAAAGGTGGATGTGTATGTTAAAGCCCCACATGATACCTAACAAAGGCAGACAGCTAGAGCCATGCGCTCAGAATTGTTCTTATTATTCAGAATTGCACTCCTCCTGCTATGACTCTACAGGAATGTATAGGCATAGATAGCAAAACTTACTTGACTGCTAAGCTTATGAGGACATGCGCTGGAAGAGTTAGAGGTCCACCAATCTGACAGTAATAGGAAGTTCAAAGTATGCGCAAGCCTCATGTCTTGGCACGATTGGTAAATCAGTGTGCTGGAACAGGGTGGTCCCTATACATGTGTCTGATGGGGGTGGCCCACAAGATAAGATCAGAGAACTCATGGTTGAGAAACGAGTCAATCAGTTAATAAAAACAATGTTTCCCAGATACATTACCACCCCTTGATGCTGCTTAAATCTGAGGAGTTGATCTGGATGCCCAAACTTCTAATATTCTAGAGGCTACTCATAAAGCCTTAAATGCTTCCAACCCAACTTTGGCTGAAGATTGCTGGTTATGCATGGCACAGGGCTCCCCCATGCCCCTTGCGATCCCCACCAATGTTTCTCTGACTATACTGGAGGAACAAGATTACTTAAATTGTAGTGCTGGTCTCCTCTTTAGAGTACAACCAGTAGGCCTCAAGGACTCTCTCTGATTCCAAGGAAGTTTTCATAATGATACCTCCGACATTGATGTGGGGTTCATTTTGCATTTACTAATTGTAGTTCCATAGTTAACAAGACTACGTCCCTTTATCCTGCTGAAGGACACGTATTTATTTGTGGAGGAAATATGGCCTATACTTTCCTTCCAACTAACTGGACAGGGATATGTGTAACAGCGGTTCTATTGCCTGATATAGAGATCCTACCCGGGGATGACCCTGCCCCCTTCCTAGTTTAGATTATATCACAAGCCCATCAAAGAGGGAAGTTCAATTTATTCTTTATTGGTAGGCCTAGGAATATCAGGAGGCTTAGGTATGGGGGCAGCAGGAGTAGGGGTTCCTGTCCAACTTTCCAACCAGATCATTATTGATATGCAGGCATTATCTAGTACCATTCAGGTCATTCAAGACCAAATAGACTTGTTGGCTGAAGTACTTATGCAAAACAGAAGGGGATAAAACCAAGAGACTACAGGAGGACCTAGTTAAAAGGAGGAGAGAGGTATTTAAAAACCCTTTACGGAGTGTCTAAAATAAAATCCTGCCCTATCTCCTGCCCTTGCTTGGACCATTGTTAGGAGTACTGCTTTTGGTCACAGTAGGTCCTTATATACTCATTAGAATAACTGCATATGTCAGACAACAAATGCAAGGCATAAAGTTGATGATGTTACGCCAGCACACCTACAAGCCCATACCTCAAAATCCTTAAAAATTAGGTCAAAGATTTGGCCTCAGTCACAACATCAGAGGGGAATGTTGAGACCTAGTTTTAACCATTGCACCTAATTTCTGTTCTGTATGTGCTACTCAGCACCCCACTTCCCTTCCTATCTTTCTAAGTTTCTATTTCCTGAGAAAGCTGTAAAAGCCTTAGGTATCAGTTTCCTGTAACCCCCTCACCTACCCCTCATCCTGCTATCTGTAATAAAATGTGCTGTTCTTTAAGAAATGCTTAACTTCAAGGAAATTACAGGAAGTTCTGTAAGGCCCAGATGCTGTCTAACCGGGTCGAAGTTCACAACATTCCTGTGGTTTTCGGCTTTAAAACCCAACCTTTCTAGCTGTAAGGTACACAGTCTCCAAATTGGCTCTCAGAGAATGCGTCGCCAAGCCCGGCCTAAAATAAAGCCTTTGCTCCCCAAATTTTAATTTCTTGCTTCCTTGGGTTTTATTCCGGGGTCCGATCTATCACACGCTTGTCAAATTGTGTCATGTTAGACTTTTTCCAACTACTCATTACTTTTCTGTCTCATAAATCCTTCCCCTCTATGGTATTTAACTCTTGCTTTAGATGAAGCATCTTCAATCAAAGCTTTGTCTTTAAAGGAGAGCAGGTATAAAACCTATGCAAAGACAGCCTATACAATAAACATTTAAATTAACTTGGCATAGAACAAAGAAAGTTAGAGAAAGAAAGTTGTGTGTATATATTCATGTACCTGTGCAGATGTGTTTGATCATTTGACTTTGACCCAAAGAACAATTCCAGTGTCTTGGATGACAGAGAGTTGCATTACACCTTAGTTGCTTTGCATGTTTACACTTGTGGTCTTATCTAATGTATAAAGTTACACAATGCTAATTTTTTTTTTTTGCTTTCATTAGGAATAGAGAAGAAATTGAACAAATAAGATCCAAATTTTCATCTTCTATCATTGCACCTATTAATTGTGGTATACTTTATTGATGAGAAAGAACTGCCTATAGAGTAGTAAACTTCTGGATCTATCAATGATTTACTGATATACAGGCTTCAAACTGAGGAGAAGACACATGCAGGATGTGGGAGGCACCAAGAATTAAGCTTTGAACCAGAGAAGAAAAGAACTCTTGCTTTTTAGGGAGGCAAGGAAGAGCTGCAATTTTTTGCCATTGCTTTTGATATTGATTATCATTTCCTTCAAGATTCCACCACAGACTTTTCAGCCTTCCAGGGTGAACTCTTCAGTTTCCAAAGCAGACTCTGGACTTCTAACCAGAACTAACACTTGTGACTACAATGAACTTTAATGTCTTTGACATTCAACTGCCCCTGGAATCCTGCAGCTTTCCAGCATAGACAGGCAGCTCCTGAATCATTTACATAATGTGTCCTAACAGGTACATGCAGATTAGGAGCTTACTTAGCCAAGACCACTTATTTCCCATAAGTGAATTGTGTTCAGTGTCAAAGGTGAATGCAACTGAATGCAGTAGGGACAACTTGTATTTAGGGGTGCTGATTAAATAGAAAATGGAGTGCAGAGAGAATCAAATCAAACTTCAACAAAGCTAAGAGAAGAATAAACTTTAAAGGGTACAAGGAAAGAAAAGAAGGGATGGAGAGGATTTGGTGGTTGTGTCATCAAATGTTCTGCACTTTCTGAATAACATCTATCCACAGAAGCAACAAATTTCTCTGCTTTTGTCTCAAGAGTAGATGTACTAGAGGAAATAAGAAGCACACTGAAGTTAGATTTATTCTATTCTAGTATCTGGAAATGGAAAGTTTCTCTCTCTCAGTATTTGCATTCCAAAGGGATGGTTTGCAAGTTCTTCAAAAAGAGATTTACATATCTAAGGACAAATATTTTATGCATAAAGATTCCTAAGTAATGCTTGAAGAGGAAATTTAGAGATTTAACTTCTACTGTCGTAGGCAGCTAAATTAGATAAAAGTGTTACAGGCAGACAGGTCTAGACTCTTGAAGGAGCCAGTTCAGAAGACCAAACATCTTGCCACTGTGGGAGAGTCAGACACCTCTGCTGTGCACCATTTTTATTTAGCAAATCCTCAATGGAGGGGGCTGAGTCCAAGGTGGAAACTACTGAAGACAAAAGATAAAACTACTGCACCAACAACCTAAGGCATTAGGTTTCCATAGTCTAAATATGTCTCTATCACCCTAGGGAAGCCAGAAGGAGCCACTAAAAAAACATCACTACAGGAATAGTCCCTGTTCTGTTCCATGCCTACGTGCTACATGACACATTTCCCCATTTAATCCCAATTTGGTCAGTTTTGAAAGAGTTTTTGGTGCAGTTAGAAGACAGAATATAAAGTAAAATGGTTTTTATTTTAAGAATGCAGAGAGAGAGAATCCCCTGACCACTGAGGTATGGCTTTCTCTCTGCCAGACACGGGGTGTGGGGATATAAATTTAGCTTAGGTTTGGGGTGCAGCCTAAGGAGTATTACTGATGCACAGTTAGCCCATTGGAATTCATTTCATGACACAGGTAAATTGTGTAGGGGCAGGGAAGGTGATCTTTTGCTTCCCAGCCTCTCATCACTGCAGCATCCTCTCCAGGGCAAAATCCTTTCAAGTTTAACCTCAGTAATTATATTTATAATCTTATTGGTTGACCACAGTTTTGTCCCATCTCATGCCCACTGTTCAGGTTCCCATTTTTCCTCCACCTTGGACTCACCCCCCTCCATTGAGGATTTGCTAAATAAAAATCTTTAGAAAAGACAGTATCCACAACAACCCACTTGGGACCCCATCTGTCTCTTAGACAGAAGCTTTCTTTCTCTCAATAAATATATTCTGCTATTAATCTCTATTGTTCCTAAAATTCATTCTTCAATTTCAGAGAACAAAAACTCATACTGCACATCTTGTTTGATTGGGAGTTTTTTTCACCATCTGCAGATTTTGACTGGGAGACAGTTTATTCTCAGGCATCACAGAGTTGTCTTGCCAAGTTTTTTAGGGTGTGTCTTTGCCAGTCATTTTAGGGGCATTGTCTTAAGCCCTAAGAAGACAAGGTAGAGTTTAAATAAATCTTCTGGTTTAAATTGAGTAATATGGTCAAGTATCTTCAGTTTTCTTCACTACAGAATGTTCTAATTTTTTCTTGATTTTTTTGTTTAGATTCTGATGTATATTAGCTTGAAAAGAATGTACTACTCAAAGGGTTTAAATATTTTTATTTGCTTATTTTCGCTGCTTTGCCAGATGCATTTCCTCAGTCCAATACTAGATTAGCATTCAAAGACACTCTTAAAAAGACATTTGATGATAAATTTATTATATAACTATAAATTTTGCATAAAAATACTTATGTAAATTCTTAAAACACTTCAACAGTACATAGTGAAACAAATGAAAATCTAATATCTGCACATACTGATGAAATTAAATCAATAAACATAACTAGCAGCCTAATTAAGAGCATCTGCCTATAGAAATGTCTCATCAATTATCTTTTTGTATGTTTTGCTCATTCAGCAAATACTTTGCCAGAGATCTAATACTATTATTGAAGTTTTCAGAGATTCACTGAATACAATAATTTACATAGATCTTAAAATCTATGCAATAAACACCTATGCAATATACATGCATAAATATTCTTATTACCAAAAGATATCTAGGTATTCCATTTTCACACTCAAGACTCATTTGATAAATAATATACAGAGCATACTGGTTAGGAACTAGCAGGATGACTGTTATTTACTCATAGTTGTTAAGTCAGCTTGAACTATCTCTAAGAACAAAGTGTAAGTTATCCCTGACAGAATTTGTAAACATTAGAATAAATTTAAAAAAAAACATTAGAAAAAATTAATAAAAAGAATAAAGAAAACAAGGAATGAGGGAGGAAAGGAAAAAGGAAGAAATCCATCAGAATAAAATGCAAGCTAATCACACATCAAAGAATCAGAATTCTGAAAATGTACTTTGAAAAATGAGGTTCAAATTAAAGAAGTGTACGAAGCATAAACATGCTTATGAAATGAATACAAATTATTGAACAAGTTGAAATGAAAGTAAAATAAAGCAAGAGAACAGCAGAAATGAAAGATAACGAATTCCATAAAAATTTATAAGTAACTATAAAATAAATGCTAATGGTGTGTGGGGGGGAAGTCTTATTTAGCTCACAGTGTAAAATTTCCATAGTCTAGAATTTTGAAAAAGATAATTCCTTCTGGTTAACAATTTTTGACCTATCAAATTAAGAAAAAAAATTGGCAGTATAAAAAATTTGGCACAAATATAAAGAAATAAACTAATGACCCACAGTAAGGAAACAAATTAGTACTGCTTGTTTAGAGACATTTTGGAAATTGTAAAACTATATAAATAAATTAATTTAATTAAATTGATATTTCCAAGTAATTTACATGATTAGTTACAGTACAAAACAAGTGGAATTTGGGAGGCAAATTTGACAAGAAATTTTGTATAAATCTTTCTAATTGTTTTCATTTCTGTGACTAGGTCATTAAAAGAATTAGTTGCTAAAGAAGTTATATATATAGTATGTGTATTATAATATTCAAGACAAATGATCAAAGAAAACCAACTTGGTGATGTATAACAGAACATGAAACTACACTACTGTACTCTACAGTTCATTAGAGAAATTATAGTACTGTGTAAACAAGATATCCTGCAAAAGAAACAAGACATTGAGGGTCTACAAGCAAGATGTTCAGAACTGTACAAAACAATACAGCACAACAAAACAAAACAAAACAAAACAAAGATTGGTTTACAAGTGTTAGACATGGATAAAATTTCCGAATAGGGTCTCTAGGGCCCAAGACTGAACAGTTTTAAAACTGTTGTCATTAAATAAGGAATATCTGTATTTAAAAAATGTGATGAAATTTGAAAGATACTTTCAAATATGCTAAAGATATGCTAAAAATCAAAATTGTATGAATATTTAGGAAAAATATTAAAGGATATAATATCAGATAAAAAATGGAAGAGATGGTTTCTAAGCCAAGATATTAAAATATTTAAATCTATATTTAAAGGACCTTATAAAATTTGTGGGAGACAAATGGTGGAAAATATATATTTTCAGTATGCCAATAGCAGCATATGCAATGTACTCAATCTTATATTCGGATAACTATCAAGTACTTCAGTGTATATGAAATTATTATCTAGCTCCTGTTATAGTATTCTGTGCAAAAGTGTACTTCAGGTAATAAACACAAACACTGATTCTGGTCTTTGCTATTAAAACAACTCATACATTCTCCTTTGTATGGGCAAAACCATCTATGAAAATATTATATGCTAATATTGGTTTTCAGGTAAGTTAAAATTCTATTCTCTGTATAGCTCTTGCAAGCATGTTATTTAATAATACAAAAACCATCTCTTCACTAAACCATTTATCAAAAATTCAAATGCTGGCAGAAAGGTATAGGTAGCAATTAAAATTATTATGTTCCCAAAGGACTATCAGCAAACTGTATCTTAAAGCTATAAGTCTCAACACCAGATATATTTGGACATCTGTTATTTGACACTGGGTCAAAAACCAAAACAAATATATATATATATATATATATATATATATATATATATATGTGTGTGTGTGTGTGTGTGTGTGTGTGTGTGTGTGTGTGTGTTGGAAAAAATATCTTCAACAAATGGGAAAATTGGGGATAGACAAACATCAAGTTGAATATACACACATGCATTAAAATCAAAAGAATCAATAATTCAAATATTTAAACAGAAATAAGTAATCTGCTCATAGATAAAAGAAGTGAAATTCTTAAAGATATAGGCATGGGTAAAGGCATTCTGAATAGAACTCAAATTACACAAAAATAATATCAAAAATTGATATATGTGATTATCACATATATGTTAGAAAGCTTCTAAACTGCTACGTAAACCACCACTATACAGAATAAACAACATACCAAATAGAAATAAAAAGATTTTTGCTGGTATTATAAGGCTAATATCAAGAATATGTAATAATATTACACCTTACAAAATAAAATATTCATAAAAGGCAAACCAAAATGAATAAATACTTCTTACAAGAAGAATTGCAAATTTTCAATAAATACATGAAAAAATGTTCAATATCTCTGATCATTACGGAACTGTAATTGAAATTCCATTTGAGATTCCATCTTCCTCCAGAAAGAATGACTATCATCAAGAAATCAAATAATAAAAGATGCTGAAACACAGCAGGAAAAAAAGTCTTTTTTTGCTATTGGCGAAAATAAAAACTTTTGAAACTATCATGGGTCTAAGTTTGGACATTCCTCAAAAATCTAAACACAAAAGTCCTATTTGATATAATCACTCCCCTTCTAGGTATCTTCTTCCTCAAAATTAAAGACATCATATTACAAGGATTCATGAATTGCCATGATTATCATAATGAAAATCATAACTGCTAGATCATAGGAGCAGCCAGATGAATGGATATACAAATATGATATTTCTACATAACGGAATACTACTCTGCCAAAAAAGAAAGATACATTTCAGTGATTAGTATGGCAGTGGATGGAGCTTCTATAGTAATGGTAAATGAAACAATTCAGGCAAACAAGTTTAAATACAGCGTGACTTCTCTCCTATAAGAAACTCAAACAGTAAATAATGAAAACAGCTAAATAAAAGACAGAGAATCAAAAACAAGTAGACTGATCTTTTGTAAATGGAAATAGGACCGAGAGATAGGGAATGAAGAAGGGAGAGAAGGAGAAGCAAAAGTAAAAAGAATTAAGAGGGTTAATGTAGATGCATCATCTCCTGATAAGGAGGGGAATATAATCATTATGTATTGATTAACAATAAAGACCTTTTAAAAACATATAAATAAACACAGAGTATCAAAGTTATGTCACATTATCTTAGAGAGGTAACCCAAAACAAAACAAAACAACCACTAAAAGAAATACTCAAAATATTAGCTTGTGGAAATCCTTTAATAAGGAAATATTAATACACAGTTTCTCATTAGATATTATATTCCTTATACTCTAAAAATTATATAATAACTAAAAATCAAATATAATGCTCAAAACATGATAATGTAAGATGTTTTCCTGTGCTTGTGAAGGGTCAGGAAACCATTCTCATACACAAATATCTTTGTAGATATGACAGAGATATAGATGCATCTGGCCTATGCATTCAAATAACAAAACATCAACCAAAACAAAAAATTATTTAAAGATAGGCAAAGAGAGAGTATAAAATTAGTGGTAAATGAATTTAAATGTTGATCAGAATAATATACTCTAAGTATTCTTGGAAAGGTCATTGTAACAGGAAACTTTTATTAACCTGGACACACAGAAGTTAATACAAAGTGCAGAGGAAAAACAGAATTTTTACTTACCACTTTTCATGACTGAGAAGGTAGCTACACCTAACAGTGGAATAATAAATATGAAAAATTCTAATATACTTAATACAATTTTAGGTGACATGAAAGTGATAAGTAAAGGCTCAAAAAAATTACATTTTTTAATGAAGAGTTGTGCAGAACAGAAGGACAAAAGTTTATGACTTCATGGTCATAAACTAGAAAAATCTCAGATACTCTGATTTCACGTGTGTATCTGCGTTGGTAAGGGTGTCCCTTTGCTCCAAGCAGGGAGGGAACTTTTGTAAGGAAAGTCTTATAACCGACTTCAGGAAGGATGGGAATTCTTTCTTATTTTTCTTTAGAGGGCAGAAAGGTAGAGATCAAAGAGTGATTTTCTTTTTTCTGCTGTTTCTTCAACATGCAATTTTTGTGGCCACATGGTCAAGAATTATAAAAGAAAGAAACATGAGAGTATTGTCATCTCAAAAAGACAAACCAATTAAACCTTAACAAGAATCGATTTGATGTGATTTCATGTAGTTCAATTTAGAATACCAAACAGAAATAGGGATTAAAGGGATCAAACACAGTGATACAAATAAGGAAATTTAAGTACAGTACTATGAAGCTAAATTATATTTTATTTATTAGATACTATGACATCTTCAAAGTGAAAATAATTGAATATAGGCCCTATACTATCCCTTTCAATATCTATTTATTTTCAACATTTAAAAGAATCATTTTTACATCATTTTAGGTAAACATATAATAAAATAACCCCAAAGTTTTGTGGTTTAATATTTTGTTTTTTAAAAATCATTCAGGCTAAGTCACATCATTATTTGTTACAAAATTATTTTTTTTATCTCACGGTATAGACTACCTGGGTGTGCTATGCAGAAGTTCTTCTCACAAGACACTACACATTTTAAAATTCCGAAGGAAAAACAGTTGCTGCAAATTATTCTTAAAATAGAGTTAGATGTTAAATGCAATTTATATAGCATGACGACGTATATCCTTCATACAGCCGTGTTAGCGCTAAAAAAACATGTGCACGGGATATTTTTCTCTCTCCTTTAACTTCAGTGTTCACTTGCAAGAAAATCAAGTTATTCGTGTCACATTTTTTTTTCCAATTTAGCAGGAAAAGAAAATATGATTTATTAAACTTGCTTTGTGGCAATGTTTAGCATGATTGTGCTCTAGGACATAGACTTGTATTTGTGGAAGTTTGAAATTGATTAAATATTTAAGGAGTATTTTGCTTAGAGGGAAAAATAAATCATACATTGTCCTTTACTTTGAATAGTTTGAAGTTATAAATTAGGTCACATACGGCAGGAAATCTTTTCCAGAAATACTTTCTTATGTGGATCCCACATGACCTGGTCGTCACAATAAATGAAAAAATAAACTCTTCATGTCGTCTCATGTCCTCACTGTCCTTACTAAGGCTTTTCACTACTAACTGATCTTGAATTTTCCATATGCAGCAAAGATCGAGTCAATCAAGACATTGCTATAGAACCATTAGCAATGAGGGTGCTTTCTGATATGTATAATTCATTCAGTGAGTTCATCACTGCCCAAATATCACAGCCTGCATCTACACACGATTCAGCTTGGCCTCTTCAGGCAACCAGGACACGCGGCAATTGTAAGAAACATGACACTGCTATAATATAATACACTACACTGTTTCACAGTTCCCTTTTTTAAATATGCTAAAGAACACTATAATGTAAGTAAAATATCTATTATTTTAAATATGCAAGTGACACATTTGTTTATGATTATTATTACTGCTTATTTGATGATTGTATTGCTCTGTTTTTATATGACTGGTAACAGATGTTTATGTACACCTGTACCACTACAAGCATGTATAACGTGTTGCTTCATGATATTAAGATGCACAGGAAAACAATATAGAAAATAAAAACTTTAAGTTCCATTTCAATTTTATATGGTTGTGTACATTGTCATGACCAGAATGTCTCCTAGTATAACAAATACTGGTTTACTGGGACCAAGCTTTATTCTACCTATAAATTACAGCTAAAAGAGATGAAGCCTTACACATCTTTTAATGTGGCTTTTATTAAAAATTTTAAAAATATGGAGGTTTTGTTCAAAACAAACTTTATCTGTATATTTTTAAATGCTGCTCTAATAACTTCTATAATGATTACAATTGAAAGGTTGGAATTTAAGAAATTGGTGTTCAAATTAGAATTTTATTTTTTTTTTACCATTAGATTCTACCAATATTACATGTTCCCATGATAGTAATGCTTGTTATTAGCTAAGTATTGGTTAAACTACTTGGAAATAGATAAGAAAGATGGGTAGCTGAAATTTGATTACATATTTATATATGTTTTACTTTAACTTGTCATTAAGACTAGTAAATCTTAAATGAGGTAAATTTTAATACAGAAATGTTTTACACTTTAGCTTTCTACACTGAGCAATTTAAGATTATTTTATATATTTGTACAAAACTACATATTGTCCTTTTGGATATTTTGATATTTTCAAATATAATGTTTTTTCTCTTCATACTTGATAACTTTATTGACAGCATGAAAGTAATAAATTCTCATCTAGCATAAAATATTTAATCAGTACAAAGATTCATTTAAATTTTTTCAATTCTCAGTGATTTCCAACTATAATATCACTTGTCTGTTAATGTCTGTAGATTATGATTCATGGAATTGTTATTGTTTCATGATCATGTTTACCAAATAAATAGTTCTGTGCTTCAAAAATAATGAAAAAACTAAAAAGATAAAAATTTTCAAATATTCTACCTAGGTGTGAATCTGAAGACTAAAAGTTAAATTGGATGTTTTAATTATTAAATATTGTTTATTTGCTTAGAATTCATGTATACTGATACAAATGAATACACTATTCAATTAATTGTTTGATTTGCCCTGACATTGTCCTGAAAATTTGCAAGAAAAGTAAGTATTACTTATTTTTCTTAGAACAAATCAAAATTTTAGCAATGATAAGCAGACATATTATGAATTATATTGATGTATTATATTGGGACTTTGGGCAGACCAGTATAAATATTACATTGGTTGGTATTTTTAAAAAATATTAATTATAATGACATTTAACTTTCTTTTTTTTTTTTTGGTCTTTTTCCTTTTTATCGGTACCAGGGATCGAACTCACGACTGCCCGCTTGCAAGGCAGGTGCTTATGCCGCTGAGCTAAATCCCCAGCCCAAAATAACATTTAACTTTAATAAAATTTTAATTGCATTTCAGGATACTATTGATTCATAACTATCAATGATAAGAAACATTAGCATATTTAGCTAAAATGCTCAGGAAAATGTAAATACGAATGTAATTAGCACATTTTAAATACATGAAACATTTATCTTAGAAGGAAATTGATTATTTCTTTACAGTAATATTTGAGATAATATCTATAGGAAAAAATTATGCTAATACTTTCAAAATATTGCTTCTGTGAGGTAAGCATGATTTCTTTTAAGGTAAAAAAGATGATAAAGTTAAATTTCATGTTCTCTAAACACTGGGAAAGCTCATCTACTTTTCTCTGTACCCAAGTCTTACACTCCCCATCTATCCTTATATCCATTCTGATTTAAACATTAAATGTGCACTGTGTTTAATTTAATTTTGTAACATAGATATTAAATAACTTATGCTAAAGCAATGAGAACACACAAGAAACCTATCATATTCTTATACACTCCAAACTCTATTTTTTATATTTCTTAAAAACTATTTCAAATATTTTCTTACTTAAAAGCCCACTCCTTCAGAGATGTTTTTATCACATTTCTTAATTTTTAAATTTATAAATTATGTATTGAAGTTGTTTACCACTATTACAGTTTTCTAATTCATTTACCATATCTGAACCTGTTGTATTTAGCATACTATGCTTTTAAAATAAATATTATTCTGATCTTTGCTCTAATAAACTTCCCAGATAACTAAAGGTATTATTTTTATTTTGCATGCAATCAATATGTTTGAACAATATTTGAATAAGATTTCTATCACTTTATACATGGTCAAGAACAAATTGTGTATTTTATTATCATTTATTAATCATAACATTTAATGAGATTTGTTATGAATACAGTTATGCATTTTTTCTTTATTCCTAATAATCACTACTCATCTATTTTCTGGTCAACATTTTTTTTTCCTATGTATGACAGAGAACATGCTATACTTGTCTTTCCCTCTTATTTCCCTTATTATGGGGCCCTCCTGTTCCATTCATTAGTTATACATCACAAAATTTCATCCTTCTTTACAATACTCTGTTGTATATGAACACATATTTGTTTTCTCTATCCATTAATCTGTTACAGGTTATCTATGGTAGTTCTTCATAGGAATCAGTATAAACAGTCCTACGGCAAACGTGGGGTTAGTTACCACTTTTGCATGCTGATTTCATCTCTTGTGGATTTATCCTAAGATGTGGAATACCTCGGTCATACAGTACTTCTATTTTTAGTTTTTTGAGGCATTTCCATCGTTTTTTTTTTTTTTTACAGCAGTTGTGCTAACTTACATTTCCACTAATAGTGTATGTGAATTTCTTTTTCTTCACATCCACATCAGGATTTGCTTTTCTTCTTCTTCTTCTTCTTCTTCTTCTTCTTCTTCTTCTTCTTCTTCTTCTTCTTCTTCTTCTTCTTCTTCTTCTTCTTCTTCTTCTTCTTCTTCTTCTCCTTCTCCTCCTCCTCCTCCTCCTTCTTCTCCTTCTCCTTCTCCTTCTCCTCCTCCTCCTTCTCCTTCTCCTTCTCCTTCTCCTTCTTCTTCTTCTTCTTCTTCTTCTTCTCCTCCTTCTTCTTCTTCTTCTTCTTTTTTCTTCTTCTTCATTTTCATTCTCCTCTTTCTCCACCTCCTTTTCCTCATCAATCTTCAACCTCACAGACGGTGACTGTAATTAGACAGTACTGCACTGTAGTTTTGATGGAAATTACCTACTGGACAATGATTTTGAGCACTTTTTTAAGTATTTAGTAGATATTTGCACTTCTTTTGAGGAAGTTTTATTCAAAAACTTTTCCAATTTTTGACCGCATTACTTTTCTGTTATTAAGTTTTTATAATGGTTATGAATTCTGGGTAATAACCTTAGGTCGACTGAATAGCTGACAGATTAACTGCTACACGGATTCACAAACATAGTTTGTTTCCCATCTGGGGAAGATCATTTCAGCAGTACTTGGCCCACCAGGCGGTGTTTGCCAATGGAAGCAAATTTTTCACCAACACTTCTGTGTGTTAATTGAATTGTTTGTGGACAGACATTCTTGTTACTGTATTTTATCCAATTTTGCTGATTTTTTTCCATTGATCATTTTGCTGTTCAGAAGCTCTTTAGCTTGAAGTCACCTGATTTTTCTATTTTTGCTCTTGTTTTAGGTGCTTTTGGAATTCTGTCCAGAAATTAATTTGTCCATATGAAGTGATTCATTTTGTTCACCTCTAGTCATTTCAGCATTAAATATTCCAAGGGAATTGATCCATTTTGGTTGATTTCTGTAGATTGAGACATGAGGTTCAAATCTGCTACATATAGACATTCAAGAACAAATAGTTTAAACTTTTCAAAATTCCAAAATTCATTTTCAAAATAATATTGAAATTCGTACATGTATTTATACATGAACTAAGAACTGTTCTTAAAACTTGAGTAAATAAAAAGATTTGTGCAAATCAAAGGATAAATTATGTTTCAGTATTTTAAATCCTGTTTTTGCTTAACAATAATAAAACTTAAAACTACTACGGAATTTTAATCCTACTAACTTTAGAAAATTTTTTATACACTTGAATACAAAAATCACTTTAAATTCTTGAAATAATTATTGAAAAATTTTGGTCACTGTTATAAAAGTACCCAAAGGTGTGAGTGAATACAAACTGAAATAGTTAATGAAATTTCAGGCAAATGATGTGTCCATATATAATTTAGCAAGTGGAGGAAAAGTTTTATTGAAAATTGAATAGATTAAAAATTATCTTATATGAGTTTAATTGCATTATGTTGCCAATTCACATATTAATTACAGTATGCTAGTGCTGGTTTATAATACTATGTCAATGAAGGCTGATTGCCAAGATTCTGACATTATTTTCAAGTTTCACTATGACATCTGCCAATATTTACAAATCAGCTCTTTCTTTTCTGCCCTATATCTGAATAGTCAGGGAAAACAAATTCTACCTATTCTCTTCAGTGGTACTGGAAAGAATATCAAACAATTACAGTATTGGAAAAAATAAGAGATTTTATTCCACTCCAAGTTTCTAACTACAAAATTACCTACATAAGCTTTTTTTCTTTTCTTAATCTCTAAAACTTGCTTCATATTTGCTTGAGAATCTGTCCTGAACTTTGCAGAACCCCTCAATATAGGTGGAATAAACTTTTTTTTTTTACCTTGTTGGATCATGAGTGGCATCACTGGACTTGATAATTGAACTAAGTTTCTAGTACAGCTAATATTATATAAGCCCACATATAATTAATACCGACAATGAACATAACAGTCAAAACATCAATTTCTAAAATTTCATTTGATTTTGACATTTTCAAAGCTTTTGAGACTATATATGTTTATGCTTAAGTGTTTATTAAAATACCATACAGTTAGTCTTATGGTACAATTTCTCCAGTATGGAAGAAATACATAAATGCTATGCAACTGAAAGTGATTTCCCAATTTGATGATCAATGGTGATACTAATAGATTGAAAATTATCCAACTAAATAGGACAGCAATAAGTGAAAACTCCATAGAAGGCTGGATTTATGTCAATTTTCTATACTTATATGATGAATAAAAATATCAACAATAAAAATGTTTTAAAACATTTTAAAAACCTCTTACCTACTTTCATTTCTTTGCAAATAACACAAAAAATTTGGGAAATATCCGTTGACTATTTTAAAGTCACCATGAAATTCAGTAAAATAACAATGAATATATGAAGACATAATACATGTCTATTTCTTTTTTCTATTTTTCAATAAAAATATAACGAATGTATCAAAGTATAAATCATGTGGAGACATTCATAGTTCTAATTTTTAAATATTTATTAAATTATCATAGTTAACCAAGAAAACATAAAGTTTTATATAAAATATATTTCCAGCCCTTATAGTCAATGAAGGTAAGCTATAAATAGATTAAAAATAGTTGCGATCGTATGTTCAGTTAACAGTATGTATATATAAAAATAGGGTGATATGGCAGATGCTGATGGATTAAGTATAAATTTGGGTATGTGGTAGTCTCAACTACAACTGAAGGTTATATTGTATCTTTGCGATGAACTTTATTATTTTGATATTCTGTTAACATGCATGTCTATTATTTTGGAGTTGGAACAACATTTAATTCCACCAATATAGTTAAGAAAGCAGATTATTGTTTCTATGTTAAGACATGTATTCAAGGTTACAGTTAAATGTCTTAAGAATGCAAATCTTACTGAATTGAGTATCTTTTTGTGAATAGTCTAATGATTCAGGGCATCCTAAATTAACAGAACACATTGCCTTTTTTCTGCAACTTCTATCATTTCAAAAAGAGAATATGGCAAGGTTCTGGATCTGGAAGCAGCATACACCACTCTTGAGGGGGAACTTTCCTGTTTGTTTAGTATCCATGGCATCAGTTCTGAAAAAGATCACACTGGTTTGCTGCACAGCATTTCATCCTATTTTAATCAAGTGACTATGAGTTTCCAGTGATGCTGGAAATCTCTTTCATGTTTCAAGAAACTGTATGGAGTATCTCACAAACTCTGTGATACTGTGTGTTTTGTATTACAAGATGGGATCATGGGATCCATGGCATAGTGTGAATTTAACAACTATTTCCTACATAGTAAGTTACGTACTTTTGTGATTGGAAAGGAGCAGGCACGGAGGCACAAGTAGCTCAACAGGAGGCTCATTTTCGTGTCAGTATTTCACTTGATCCCCAACCACAACCCTGCCTTCTAGACCTGAGGCTTTACCTTCTCAGTAGTTGATTTAGCTGCTTTTACTGTCATTAAAATTTTTAATCTAAAATTCTGTTTGGAAATTTTATGGATTCTGATTTTTTTCTATTCTTGTCATTCATGATATGTAGGTATGTTTCTAGTTTTTTTTTTTATTAGTGTCTTCTCTAGATTAACTGGCCATTTCTTCTATTTGAACCATGCTTTCTTTAATTAGGATTATTTCTGGAGGCATTTTGTTGCTTTGTTTTCGAATTTTCAAGTTTTTTTTTTTCCCTGAGTTTGTTTTCTGTGCTGAGGCTTGCAGACTGATTGGGGTGGGTAGGTGTATTGCTAGTACCAAGATCTCTTTAGTTACTGTTTCCATTTTAGATATGTCCTGTAGCCATTGCTAGCTCTTGGTCTTTGGCTTTACTCCAGGATCCAATGATTTCCCTTTATTAGGAAGAGGAAGTGGAACCCTATTTGGCCTAGTACCCAGTGCTTAGAGAATGGTTTCAATATTGCTTAAGATTTCCAAGTAATCTAAATATTAACATATGGAGAAAACCATTTAATAACAACAATGATGACTAAAGCAGTAAAATCAGCAACAAAATATTGACAGCAACCGAATATTGACATAGCCTAAGAAATAATGTGTCACCATTAACCATGGAAATGAGATCTATAGTTATATTACAAGGCTTAAGATAAATCAGATACTGATATAGTGACTATTTACTCATTAGAGAAAATTTACTTCCATTAATATTACAAATGCTTTCAGTCATAGTAAGATGCAGTTAAATATCTACTGACTTATGAATTTTAATGCTTATATTAATAAGGTTACAGTGTGTGAGGAATGGGAGCATGAAAACAGAATTTGAAACATTATGCAATATAAGATGAGAACAAGGCGATAAAGTTAAATTAAAAGATCCTATTAAGCAATAGAAGAAAATTAGTGGCATCAGATGATGATAACAATAATGAAAAACATAAACAGTAAAAAATAGAGATTAAAGTAGAGAAAAAAACATTAATAAAGAAACAAAAGAAATTCAGTGAAAAAAGGAAAAAAAAAAGAATGAGAGGCATAAAAGGGTCCTAATCAAACAAAAAAATGAGTAATAATAAAAAAGGTGGAAAAGAAAATAGTGATAAAACTCTAAAATCCACACAATAATACCATACAGAGGAAAATATTGAATCAAAAGAATGAGAGAGAGAGAGAGACAGACAGAGAGAGAGAGAGAGAGAGAGAGAGAGAGAGAGAGAGAGAACATTATGCATTTCCAAATGGATATTTTCCTTCCAGAATCTGCCATCTTTATTCCAACAATTCCTCTCTTGTCTTCTTTATAGCCTGTGGGTTTGTGTGATGACCCGAGTGTCAGAGGGGTTACCAGTTTGTAGACCCCAGTTCATGGCAACTATCCAAGCTGGGACACAGGCCCAGGCAGAGTGTGGAACAGTGGACACTACTTAATATTGTAGGTGGGCTTGAAGCTCCCAATACAGACTCTGACATGTCAGATGTGAGCACTGGGTGCCAGATAAAGACTACAGCAGCTGAGGGACCAGATCAAGCCCCAGAAAGAGGCTCCTGCAGGTCTAGGACACCCAAAGGAGATGCAGATATGTCAAGGATATGGGGTGACACTTCAGGCCTAAGGAAGGCACCAGGCATTGGGTAGGAACTTATAAGTAGGTTCAGAGTACCAGGCAGGTCAACTGGGTCTGGACTCATTGCTCAGTACCAGACAGAGTCTGGCCCTCTTGGGATTGGCCTGGTGTACCAGAGAGTTCTGGTGGGTCTGGCCACCCAGCAGGGACTCACATGAACCGGATTCTTAAGGGGTCATAGATGGAGGCTCCAGTGCACTCACAGAGAGTACCTGGCACTGAGTGGGGGCTCTGGCAGTCCCAGACACCTGGCAGTCCCACATGAGCCTGGGGCACTCAGTGCAGACCCAGGTTGACTAATACTGGTGCTGAAAGGAGGCCATGGGAAACTGAGTGCTGGGTGGAGACTCAAGTGATCTTGGAGTACCAGGCACAGACTTGAGCTGGTCCTGTGTCAGCACTGGGTGCCATACAGAGTTCCTGTGGTGGGGGGTGGGAGGGCTGAGGAGCCCTTGGCAGCTCAGGTGAGGACTCATGAGGGCACAGTACCTTTGTGTGGTGACTCAGGCAGCCACAAACAGCTAAATAATGGAGTCATGGCCCCTGTTCACTATATTTTCTGGCTGCCCAGAATCAAGTGGATGAAGAGGGAGCTTCCCCTGCTTATGGTGAGATCGGGGCTGCAGTTCCCTCAGTGCTTGGAGAGGAACTTATGGATGGAGGGGCCCTAGTCTACCCCCAGGTGTTTAGTCCATGCATTGCTCTCTGGATCCCTCTGCTGTTTGGGGAGCCCTCCAGATGGCTTCCTCCAGGATGAGTGGAGGTAGAGCCCATGCTAACTTGGAGCTACTCTTCGTCTCTACACTTTGGAACTTGTAACTACTCTTTGTCATCACTCTCTTGATGTTTGGTTAAATCTACATGCATTTACTTGAGATTCATTTTCTGTATCAGGGTGGAAGTCGCTCCTCTGCTTCAAGTTACCTGGGTACTTCGTGGATCTTCCCTGAGTGGAGGATCTGCTACTCCACTCATCTTCTAGTCGACACTGTTGCTCTCTGTCTGTATGGCTACCATTACATCATCATTTTCAGTAAACAAGATAAACATTTGTGAATACTTCCCTAAGACACAGATTTTGATAATTCATTTTATCATATAACTTTGCATATCTGCAGTTAGCATATGAACCATTAGTAAGTTTATGGTATTTACTTTACTAGTGTGGATCAAAAGAGAACTTACTTTACACATGCTAGAGGAAATAATCAGATTTTATAGGCTTTAAATAAAAGGGCGTGACTAAATTTCACTTAAAAGTTATGTCGGGTATAACAGATGTATTAGTGAAGTCTATATAATTCTCATACAGCTAAGATATTAAATTTATACAATTCATAAGAACTTTCAGCTTAATAAATTATAAACAATCTATTTTATACAACTAAGAATTGCTACTCCCAGGAAAAAATGATCACATCAGTTGCTTATGTATTTTATTCTATGTGAGGAGTCGTAAATGCTAGTTTGTATGATTTAATATGTACATTGTGCACTTCAATGCTTTTATTTTATGTTTCAATAATTGTACAGGATTCATCAGAAAATTAAAACAATTAAGCATTGACAACATAAAATTTGAAATTGAAATTCCAATCCACACTGGATTGGATAATCTGCCAGCAAGATTTTAACAATAAATACTACATGTTATTCACTTATATTCTATATTAGTCTAGACTTCTAGATAGTTGTTATGTTTGTATATCTTATATACTCTATCTTTCATTACCAAATTGTTCATCTTTTGTAACTTTACAGATTTTATAGTTTTTTCATTTGTTTAGTTTTTCTTCTTGAGTTTTTCCAGATTTTTATATGCTTTGTAGACTCATTCAGGAATACAATTTTGATGTTGCAAATCTGATTTTTACTTGTATTTTAAAATTTTATTTAATATACTCTGTCTTGTGCTGGGGATTTAGCTCAGCAGTGTAAGCACTAGACTGACAAGGACTAGGTCATGAGTATGATCCCCAATACAAAAAAACAAAACAAACAAACAAACAAAACATGTATTATATCCTTATTCAGATATGAAATAAGTAGACTACCAAAGAAATTAAAATATGCATATTGATGATAAAAAAGATACTTTGAGTTCCAAATTACTACTTTAAATATGAGATTTAGTTTACTTCAAAATAAACTTTTCTAATATAGCACTTGCGTAAGGCAACATAGTTGACAAATTGCAAATATAAGGATTATAAGAAATGTCATACTTGAAACAAATCTTACTATTGTATTAAATAGCTTTGCTCTTACTGAAACATAACATGTGACACAATTTAAAGTTGTTAATTGGACTTAGGATTTCAGTGAAGGGTGTGTGTGTGTGTGTGTGTGTGTGTGTGTGTGTGTGTGTTCAAGTTCTAATTTTGTGTTTGTCTGCTTATTTTCTAATCAGTGATTAGAAAAACAGGAAGATGTTCTTCAGTCTTGACTGTGGAGGTCAACAGGCACAAGGAGAGCGGAGAAGTGATAAAGCAGAGCACACAGAGCTGGAGAGACAGCATCATTATTTCCTCAGTGTCTGCTTTCAGCAAGATCTTGTTATCTCAAAGCTGAAGAAGATTATAAGGTTATTTTCTAAGGTATCAGATGAGAAAAAAAAATCCTACTCCATCATGCTGTCAAAGAGTTGTGTAGCTGCAAGTAGAATACATATTAAAAAACATATTTCTTTTAATTATCTGATAAAAATTGAGGGTTCAGCTTGCATAATTAAATTTGTGTGCCCTAAATTTGATGAAATCAAACAACTGAGTATTTGAAATAGTGTTTTGATGAAGATGTATATTTTCAAAGGTCATGAAATTAAATAAGAATGAACCTGTTGTAACATAGTAAATTATCTCCAAAAAGAGAGTTAATGACAGTTTTTTTTTAATTTCAATCTTTAATATGACAAATACTCGTTATCAATGACATGGCTGTATTATAGTTACTCATTTAGTAAAATACATTCTTGACCTATGAAAATGCTAGTTTAAAATAATCTCATCATATGGTAGACAATATTTAAAACTAAAAGAAAAAGCAGAAGAATGCTGACCCGCACAGCTAAGCAGCTCTTAAGTTCAAAAAGGAATTTCTCAATAATTCAAAATATAATTATACTTTAAAAAAAGACTTTATTTTCTTGTTTAAGCTGTTATTAGAACTATAAAGATTAATTTACTGATAAGATGTAGTAGTGAAGATTGAGAAAATAATGAAAATTGAGGATATATCTTTTTGTACATTTGCTGGGATTCTCCATGTAATAGAATCTAATAAAGATTTTAAAAAGACAAAATAGCATGACGAGGATAGGGTGACAATAGTCTTTTGATAAACATAAATAAGGAAGTGAAAGAGATTATTTCAATAATATGAAAACAATTGGAATATCCTCTACTTTGTCTTTAACATACCATCTATGAGATAGTCACCCAGGACTTTATTGCTATGCTATGGAGTATATTAATTTCACGTAATCAGAAATTGTATGTTGCATTGTGATGGTTCATTTGATTTTCAGCATGAAAAATTTAAGTCACTAAGGTAATAGGTAAAGCACAATCTATTTTCAGTCACCAGAGTCATCAGTTAAGTACGAGGTAGTAGGCAGGTAGGCGTGGGGTTCATTTATTGCCTGCTGAGTGGGCAACCTTGGTGGCTTGGCATTTGATTAGAATGGCTGTCCTGAAGCAGCTGTGTCTGCGAGGAAGTCTCTGTATGAGACCGGCAAGTGAGACAGTTGGAGGAAAGTTTGTCTCAGTGTAGGTTGGCATCGTCCAACTGGCAGGATACTGGCATGGGTTCAAATGATAGCACAAATTAAATGTTCTGTGATCAGGGAAGTCTTTGTTCTCCTGCTACTGGAGATGAGTGGATTTTGAATCTTACAAAAAAAGAGCCCTTTCCAACTTTCTTGGATTGCTGGCCCTTGGGTTTATTCTCAGAGTTTCACCTCATCATCCTTAGTTCTGATGCCTTGAGATTGGGCTGTCACTGGACAGGTTTCCAGGATTTCCAGCTTGCAGAGGGTTATTTGGGGGCTTCTAAGCCTCCACAGCAGAGTGAGAAAGTTCTGTGACAAATCTCTCTCTCTCTCTCTCTCTCTCTCTCTCTCTCTCTCTCTCTTTTCTCTCTCTGTTTCTGTCTCTCTCTCTGTAGATAGGTAGATAAATAGATGACAAGTAAATATATTGATAGATTCACAGGTAGATATATAGATGAAAAGTAGACACCAAGATAGACATAGAGTTAGATTCATATATACATAGTACATAGATACAGATAGATACTAGATAGATAGATAGATAGATAGATAGATGATAGAATGATAGAATGATAGATAGATTGATAGATAATAGGGCAGTTGCATTTTGGAGAATATTCATTAAAGTATATATGCTACCTTTGCTTTGGTCTGTAAACCATTAATAATATAATATGCTGAGTATTATGTATAGTATAATATGCTAAAATGCTCAATATGCATTACATATGGCTGCCTAGTAAGTCACACACCTAACATAATATTTTAAGGCAACATTATTCAGTCAGTCAGAAACATGAGCTGTGTTTAATGCGTGGTTTTTGTGAGAGGTTTAGTCTGGTCTGCTCATGTGGCTGTGGGCGTGAGAAGCTTTGATAAGGCTTCAGAGATTCCAGAGGTTGGGTGTCACCTGTGGACTGTGGCTCTACAGTTCACATTCATGTAGTTTTTCATCTTCCACGGGCTTCATTTCTTTGCGTAGTGGAGTCACAGAAGTGTTTTCAAAGAAAAAATAAATGGACTGGGCTGCTTGAGTTGTCACTGCAACATTTTGTTGGTTAAGGGAGATAATATATTCATCCCACATTCAAATGATGTGGAATCAGGATCTATTTCTTGATGAAAAACAACAAAGGGATTACAAAGGTACATGCAGACAAGGAGTTACTGAGGCCAACTCCACCCTCCAAATAAAAATTCGTTTTTATCTAACCCAAAATTTGACAGTTTATTTTGCTATGAAAAAAACCACTTTCTATATTACATTAAGAAAATATAATCTCAATTATGTACATAGAAATAAAGGGAGAGTAATTCTTCACTGCTATGTTTTTTTTTTCATAGTAGCCTCTTACTGCATGCATATGCTTCTGAAATAGAGCCGAGTGTTTTCTAAAGACAAATGATATCCTCAATCCTATTATTTGCTGAGTGCAAACATAGGAGGGAATAAAGTACTATTTAACCATTAATAAAAACTTATGATACCTATTTAGAATATGTTTGGCAGATACATATTAATACTAAAGAAATTCCAAGTAAATTAGTGTAATAAGATCACTATCACTCTATCTTTTTAAAATACTTATTTTGTATGAGCAAAGTTAATTGTTCAAAACAAAGCAACAAGTCTGGAACAGAGAAGTGAGCAGTTTACACTGGACAAGTCACGGACTCCTGTTAGGAAGGTATTCGGGTGGAAAGGAAGTCCTCTGTGAGGAAGGGAATTAACACGGGAGGACAGCTCCTTCCTTCACACCACAGGACAGTGACATGCTTCTCCCATTACTCACCTCCTTGACCTACTTTAAAAAGTCATGGCCATCAGAGTTATTGGAGAATTAATGTAATTCATGTGCACACATCAGAATGGAAAAGGAGTCTTTCCCTTGATAATCTCTTTTAGGGTCCAGTATGAATTTCTGTCAAGTGTGTCTCTTTCTTGACCAATCTAAATCACTCCTGCTGTGCTTTAAACACACTTCCTTGTCTTCTTCTCTCAGTGGACATGAAGAACAGCTGTTTATGATGCTCCTCCACATACCTGAAGGTTATGGTGGAAAAGGAACTCATTTCAACTGCTGAGAACAAAACACTTTTAAAACTTAGAAAACTTTCCTTACTTGCTGAATGAGTACCTTTGAGTTATTCCATGCTGAAGGAACTATTAGTATATCAACAAACATTTGACTAAAAATACACATGTATTTTCTCTCTTTTTGACTCTCATGTTACATGTGTTGATAATTTTTTTTAATGTGTGTATGTATGTGTTGGTAGTTTTGAAATAGGCATTTTCAGTATCTTTTATATCTGGTGTGGATAATAATTATGGTTTTCAGTATTTAAATTTGTGTGAAAGTAGAAATATGAGAACAAATGTAGAAGTACTTTAAATGTAAATAACATTATTAAAAGGAATTTTTTGAAGAATTTAATGTGGTTGCTGGTCTCCTTTGTAAGTTTCTTTATTTGCAAATTTAAATGGTAAGAATATGGTGATTTAATGTTGTTTAGATTTGGTTGTAGGAGAGGGTTCAAATTTGAATTAGACAATTATTCATAGTAAACAGGAAAGACATAGTTGAGAGAATATAAAGTTTAATCTAGTTTATTGACATAAGGTATAATGAAACTATAGAAAAACCATAATCCAATGTTTGTATCTCTCCTATCACAACATCGCCTGTTTAGTATATCTCAGTCTTAATGCTGATTATTTGTAGTAACTTTTGCATCTTTGAAAGATGGATATCACATTGACATAGTCTTCTACCATTTCAGGAAACTGTCTTTTAAATTCACCAAGGCATCTTTCTATGGAGTCCAGGCATGTCTTGGCAAAGTTTAGAGTGTATAAACAATAATCACTGAAAATGTAGCTTTTTCTTTTATCTTTGATTCACAGTATATACGCTGAGTTAAAAATACATACAAGTATCAAAATTAAAAATGTTAAATGTCAGTTGTCATTTATTCCTATTATGGGTTATATCTAAAATACCCTGTGAAGCCTCAGAAGCTCATAGGCTTTTTGGACCATGATTGGGTTCTGAGCGGTTATAGCTCACTTGCTCTTAGGAGTTAGGATACAGTGGGAAGAAATAAGTCACTAGGATGTGGCCTGGATTTATCTGCCCTCAGTTATTTTCATACACTACATGCCTTCTACTCTATCCTCTCTATCTGCTCCTCTGTTGATGAGCATGTAGACTTCTTCCTTAGTTATCTGTTGTAAGGTGTACTGCTACAAACATGGGTATGCATGTATCACTAATGGAGAATTAGCTCCTTGAGGAAGAAGTGGGATGAGGGGAATTTTAATATTAATTTTTAATAACACCACAAGCCACATAAAACTATGCACAATGATAGAGAAAATTAGACAAATGAAATACTTAAATTGCTGGTGAAGACTGGCATATAGATGGAAAAATGTAAAATTTTAGGAAAAAAACAGGAAAATTCTTTATCTGGAATGTGAGTGAACTCAGAATACACCAGGTCACATGAACAGGCATTGGTAGATCTAGGACCAGAAGCATGAGGTTGTTTTTTTTTTTTTTTTTCTTTTGCTGATTTCCAAATGAAATATTTGGAAAATATTTTTGTTTAATATGAAGCTAAGCTATAAATTTGAAATTTGAGGTAAAATTGTACTAGTAAGTAGCTATGTTGCACAATGAGATTAGGAAGTGAATGGATAAATGTACTAGTGCCCATTAGAGACCCTTGTGCCAAAATGCATGTAACACTGATGGCTCTCTAATGAGCATCATCTTTACAGTTCATTATATAACATTGCTCTGATTTTTCAGTGATTATCCAAATTTGTCTTCCAATGTATTACATTAGGTAGTAACGTAAGTGAATTATGCCCCTGTATTATTTCTTGCTTATATACTTATTATACAATAACTTTGCTTTTCTTCTCAACTTGGTTAGTTTGCTGGTTACCTTTTCCTGGAATTTCCAAAGTAAAATTTTATTTTGTTCATATTAAGCTTTATTCTCATGCTTGTGCCTAAATTTTGTCAAGTCATGGTTTTCATTTTTCTTTATTAAATTTCTTTTCTGTAATTATTGTATAAAATATCTTTTCATCTTCCTATTTTTAACATGGGCAGTCCTACAAGAATAAAATGTTTCACAATAAAATAACTTTCCCTTGGCTTTATACACAAATCATCTGCAGCAGTTCCTAAACCTCAGAGACTAAGCTTATGTGTTAAATTTGCAGTATGTTAGTTATTATACTTTGTTAATAGATTTAGTGTTTGATCTTTAAAAATGTATTTAGATTAATATCTCTGAAATCACTTCAACTACTAGTATATATGTTTACTGTCATGGTATCTAAAGCATTTGAAAAGGTGTGATTGAACTCAGGAACTTGGCATATTAGAGTCAAAAAAATGTTGGAGACCAGACTGAGGTGGTGCTGAGCAGGCTTTAGAATTAATCAACTGGATTTTCTATATAAATTTGTGAGTCTGTCCCAAGCCTGAGTGACTGGCCTGCAGAACAGCTGGCATGCAGAAATAACTCTCCATGTCAGTGGTCAAAGTGCAGACCTGAAGTGGTCTGTGACACCGTGACATCTCTTCAGGCAATCTGACATTACAACTACTAACGCTGACTCTTCCTCACATTTTCAAGACAATACTGCTAACCTTAGAGATCAAACGGTTTTCACATTAAGAAAAGATTAATTCTTGGAAAGTCTTCACTTTACATTGTTAAGATCTTACTCATTTTTGTACTCCTCTTGCCTCAGTGATTCCCTGCACTTTCCTGCGCAACCTTAGAGACTCAACAAACATTGTTCAGTTCAGAGAAGGCTTCACCTTAGCCACAAGAGCTCTGACCTTCCGATCCCAGCAAACCATATTACTTTTTCTTTTATTTTATTCTTCACTTTACACTTGTCCAAAAGATTGGGAAACAAAGCAATTCCCAATAAATAAACTCTAATGTTTCCTCCTCACTCCAATTCTTAGCAAATACTCATCCAAAAAAGAAAAGAAATGTATGCTTATACCAGTAATTCTGGATAATGTAAGAGGTAAAACCAAGGGTAACAAATTGAGGCCAACTTGGGAAACTTACTGAGACCCTGTTTTAAAAAACGTTACATAGCACCAGGATGTTGTTCAATCCCCAGTGTTAATAAAAAAGTAAAAAGATATAGGTCTAATATGTGGGAAGTCAATTTTCCAGGCAATTAAAGAGTGTAACCAGATTTTTCTTCTAGTGAAGGTATTTGCCCCTTTTTAAATAAAAGGTACCTAAGTATGTTTGAATTTGGTCCTGAATCTTCTGATCTGCTCTACTGACCTTTGAGCCTTGTTGTTGTTGTTACTGTTTGTTTTTGGTTGTTTTCAAGGTCCGTGATGTTTTTCATCAGTGTACATCTGTAGTAGAATATTAAGTCAGGCATTCTGATGCCTACGGCCATATTTCTCACCATTGCGTTAAACTAAAATTGAAATACATCAAATGTTGCCTGTTCTTTCTCAGACAAACAACTAATAACTGTACTGCATGCAGGACTCAAAAAAGCCAGATCTCCCTAAATTTAAAGATCTAGTCCAAAAACGGGCATAGGAAATGAATAAACAATTCTCAAATGAAGAAATACAAATGGCAAATAAATATATGAAAAATGTTCATCATCATGATCATTCCAGATTCCTGTTGGATTGGGCCTTATTTGGGAGACTCTGATATTTTTAAATTCTTTATAAGATTTATTTTTAATTTTTTATTTTAAAGGGATTGAGATAAAGGAGGACATAACAAAAGAGATCAGAACAGAACAATTTAAGCAACAGTTTTTCACCACAAGACAACCCATATATAAGTAGCTACCATAATGTCTCTTTCCTTGAAATAGCTGAGTATACCGTCATACACTATATTATCAAACATAACAAAATAGTATAAAACCATTCAAGAGAATGAAAGTATTACAGAGCATTCAGAACCAAATAACAAAAATTAAAAAAGGTTACTATATTATCTCATTATCCATAAAAGATTTATTTATACTATCACACATAGTAAAATCCAATCCAATCCAATATGATAGAATTAATGGAAAAAGAAAAACAAAGTATGGTAGGACTTTAAAACAAGATTCTATTAAACCAACACGGGTTATTATAATGTCTTGTTTTCTTCAAAATAGCTGTTCATACCATCACAGATAATAAAATCAAGCAAACCAGGATAAACCCATTCCAACTAATGAATGGGAACATTCTAAGCCTCCAAAGCAATGTAATGCGAAATCATGATTACCATAAACTCTTATGTACTCTTAAAATTTCTTACATTAGGAAGACTATATGATGTTTACACATTTGAGTTTGATTTATTTCACTTATGAGTATGGTCTCCAGTTGCATCCATTTATTTATAAATATCTCAATGTGATCATTCTTTATAGCCAAGAAGTACTCCATTGTATAAAAATACCACAATTTTTTTATCCACTCCTCAGTTGATGGATACTTGTAGTTGTTTCCAAGATCTGGCTATTACAAATTGTGCTGATATAAACATGGGTGCACATATATCACTGTTGTATGATGTTTTCAGTTCTTCTGAGAATATGCCCAGAAGTGGGATACCTGAGTCAAATGGAACTTCCAATCCCAGCTTTTTGAGAAATCTCCAGACTGACCTCCATAGTGGTTGAACCAGTCTACACTCCCACCAACAGTGAGGAAAGTTCCTTTTTCCCCACAGTCTCTTCAGCATTTGTTGGTAGTTTTCTTGATCCTGGATATTCTTTCTGGAGTGAGGTGGAATCTCAGTGTGGTTTTAATTTGCATTTCTCTAATGACTAGTGATGATGAACATTTTGTCATGCATTTATTTGCCATTTGTGTTTCTTAATTTGTGAACATTATTTGCAGATGACATTATACTCTATCTAAAAGACCCCCAGAACTCCATTGAAAGTCTCCTAGACATAATTAATAAATTCTGCACTGTAGCCAGATACAAAGTCAACACTCACAAATCAATAGCATTCCTATACAGTTACAACATAATCACTGTGAGAGAAACAAGAGAAGCTACACCCTTCATACTAGCATCCAAAAAAATGAAATACTTAGGAATTAACCTGACAAAAGATGTAAAATATCTACATAGGGAAAATTATAATGCATTGAAAAAGAAATCAAAGAGGATCTCAGAAAATGGAAAGATATCCCTTGTTCATGGATAGGAAGAATAAATATTGTGAAAAAGGCCATTCTCCCAAAACTGTTATACAGATTCAAAGCAATCCCAATGGAAATACCATCAACATACCTCATAGATCTTGAGAAATCATTCTTAAAATACATCTGGAACCAGAAGAGACATAGAATAGCAAAGACAATTCTAAGCAGCAAAGGAAAGGCAGGAGGCATCACAATCCCTGACTTGAAGTTATACTACAAAGCAACTGTAATAAAGTCAGCATGATATTGGAATAAAAACAGATCTGAAGATCAATGGAATAGATTAGAGGATACAATCACAACTACCAACACACTCAACCACCTTATCTTTAATAAAGGTGCCAAACATGTTCACTGGAAGAATAACAGTCTCTAATAAATGGTGCTGGGAAGACTGGCTCTCCATAAGCTGAAAACTAAAACTAGATCCATGCCTATTACCTTGTACTAAACTAAAATCTAAATGGATAAGATATCCAAATATTAAAACAGAAACACTAAATCTGTTGGAAGACAAATTGGATAAAAATCTTGAAGACATGGGGGTAGGTAAAGAATTCATGAACAGGAATCAAACTGCATTGGAAATACTTCCCAGAATCAATATCTGGGATCATGTCTTAATAAAAAGTTTCTGCACGTCAAAAGAAATCTCCAGCATAGTGAAAAGAAAATCTACAACCTGGGAAAATAATCTTAGTGAACTGTCTCTCAGACAAAGGACTTCTGTCTAAAACATATAAAGAATTAAAAAAGATCAGACCCCGAAAATTAGACCCAATCCAAAAATGGGCATCTTAATTGAATGCACAGTTCATTGTAAGATTTATATGTTAGTGCTTTGTAGAACAAGTGGCTAAATATTTTCCTCCCTGTTGGATGCCTTTTGACTCTGTAGGTAATTTGTTTTTCTAATCAAAAGCTTTTTATAGATGAGATGCTACTCGTTGGTTTTTTGTAGTATTTACCTTGCCACTGGCATTTTGTTTCTGAAGTGTTCCTACACCTATATCTCTAAGATCTCTACCTATTCTCTCTCCCAGATTTAGTATTTATGTTCTAATATTTAGGTCTCAATCCAATTTGATTCCAGATTATTGCACTATGATGGACATGAGCTTTGTTTAAGATTTTGGATATGGCAAGTCAGTTTTCCCAGTATTTATATCCAGTGAACATGTTTGGTCCCTTTATCAAACATAAGACAGCTAGGTGTGTTTGAAGTTGTTTCTGGCTCTTCTAAACTGTTTCACTGGGTTCCAAGTCTGACTGTGTTTTTTGTCACAATTTTTCCCTTAGCATAATTTCAAATCAGGGATTGTGATGCTCCTTGTCCTGCCTTTGTTGCCTAGAACTGTTTTTGCTTTTCTAGGTCTCTTTTTGTTCCAAAAGAATTTTAGGAATGTTTTCTCTAATTCCTTGAGGTATGCTAATATTATTTTTTTTTGGGGGGGGGGGATTGCACTAAAATTCCATAACAATTGGAGAGCATAGTAGTGACTGTTTGCAGGGGAATAGATTTAATATCAGACACATAGTTCATAAGATTATATTATAACATTCACCCAAATATTCAAATGCAGAGAAATACCAGAAATCTGTCTACAAACTAGGGAACCACAGAAACCAACTGAGGGACTGAATCCTATGACAATATCACAGATGAGTTCAGTGGAAGAATTAGAGTCCATGGCAATGTCCTCCATGAATTCATTTTGAGACTGCCTCATGCAAGTCTGTACCAAGGATTCACAACTCAAAGGACCAAAGGTCAGTGGTGGAAGCAAGAAAGGCTGTGCCAGTAGAATGAAGGATCTGTGCCAGGAAAGTGCCCTGGATTTAGGAAGTGATGCTCAAAGTAAAGGACCAGAGTGCCCCCAAAGAGAACTGCAGCCATCTACAGTGAAGCAAAGACCTCAGTTCCTTAGACCATGAGAAGAGCTGAGTTCTGGTCAGAAAAACTAGCATGACAAGGTTCTGTAGGAGAATCAGCATCACATCATTTTACCCTCCAGTTCTCCGTTCATGATTTGGCAGCCTTCCACACCCAGCACAATGCTGATTCAGCTCATCTAGGAGTCACAGCTTGAACTTTGGTTAGCTCACCACGGGAAGTATGGCCGCTTTCACCAAGTTGGGTCTTTCTACCTAAGAGCAACATATATCTTTTCATTTTCTGGGATCATTTTTTAATCTCCTATTTCAGAGTATTGTAGTTTAAAATTTTTATATTTTTACTTTCTTTGATAATTTGAATCATAAGTATTTTTTCTTGTATTTTGGTTCTATTATGATAGGCATGGTTTTTCTGATTTTGCTCTCTCAGTGAGTTTGTTATTTGTGTACCAGAATTCCATTGTTATTTAAGTGTTAACTTTGTATCCAGCTAGATGCCTGAATCCGGTTTTTAAATCTAGAAATCTTTTGGTGGAGACTGTTGGGTCTCTGTTGGGAGAGTATCTCATCATCTGCAAATAATGAAAATTTAATTTTACTTTCCTATTTTTATTTATTTTATTCTTTTTTCTTGTTTAATTGCTCTGGCTGAAATTTCCATGCAAAAGAAACCCAGAAAATAAAAGAAGTGATAGCTATTCTATTTGCAGACAATATGAACTTCAAGCCAAGACTAATCAAAAGAAATAAAGGTCACTATTATACTTGTTAAGAGAAAACTCCAAGTGTTAACAACCATATACATGTATGTATATATATATATGAATTAAACACAGATGTACCCAACTATATAAAAGAAATACTAACAGATATGAAAAATTAAATAAGCATGAACACAATAAAAAAGACGAACCTTAATATTCTACTGTTATAAGAAAATAGGTTAGCTAGACAAAAAGCGACCAAGAAATATCACAACTGAACCAAACCGTGAACAAATGTGCTTAGTAGGTGTCTACAGAGTGTTCCACTATGTAACATCAGAACACACATTCTTCACAGTGACACATGGAGGGAACTAATATTCCTAGAAATGCTTGTCATTGTTTTTAAGATTTTATACGTATGTGCTTTTAACACAAAATCTTTATCTCATTGCTATTTTAGCAAAATATCCATCTATATCCCAGTTTAATTCCATCTTACTATAAAACATATTTAATGCTTTATTAAGTGCTTTATTTTTTCTGTGCCAAATTAGAACTTTACATTATATTTCTTTGTTTTCTCTCTGTTAAGAAATATATGTTATACTGATTTCTGAAAAATTCCCTGGATAAACTTTTAATATAATTTACAAGTTTTAGAATTTTTTCTTGTCACCAAACACAATGGCTCAAGTAACTGTCCTAGAAATAAAAAGATGCAAATAATTTTTAAGAATTCTAAGCTTTCAGACAGTGCTACTGATAAATATGTCAGCATTAAACAGTGTTAAAAAGCCACTAACATGCTCTTTGGTAACAAAACCTGTCCTGTAGTCATTGTGTTTCTATTATTGCATTTTACATTTAATTATTCAAAATGTTTGTTATGTCTATGCAGCTGAGAATTTGCTTATTCTTTATTCTTAATCTCTTAGGATTATATTTTTTACCAAATGAAAAAAAGTACAGTAATTTTAAATTCATCTTAGTGATAAATATTGGAATTTATGGGGGTTAATGAAACATTTCTTTCACTTGCTAAATAAAATGTGTCCCCTTAGATGATGGTTACCATTTCTTAATTAAGAAACCACTAAAGTACAATCCAAATGTACATAATTTATTTCCATTATAATATGGAACTGGGAATTTTGCCAATGAATAATACATCTTCTGAGGCAAAATGGAAACTAATATTATAAACTTGATGAAAAATATCATTTCTTGAGCTTGGTTAATAATAAATCTATAATGCAATGAACAAATCAGGGTAGTGTCTAGCTTGACATTCAGTAAGGACACTAGCTAATACTGAACATGATTGCTTCTTAAAGAGTACAGAATCTTCAGTAATACAGAAATATAATGTTAAGAGTCAGTGTGTTTTCTTCTGTGTATACACTTCATGGTGTTTGCGCTTATTTCTTCTATTGCCATCATTAATAATGACTCATAGCCAATCATTTCTTTCTTTAGATTATAACTTTTATTTTAAAGAGGAAAGAATAAAAATGGTAATAAAACAGTTTGAAAGCAGGATGCTAGGAAAGCTACAATAATTAACACATTGTGATTTGTTGTCTTCATAGTAACCATTGAGTGTACCAGATGTAGACATGATAACTTTTTCAAACAATATTAGCACAAACCCTTCTTTTCAAGGAACTGAGAGATAATAGCTGTATAACTATCTTAACTGTCTTGTGTGTATTTTTTTTTCTTTTTCCCTTCATTCTGTTTCTCTTTCCCCATCCAGGTTTGTCTTTTCTTTTGAACAATTTCCTCCAGACTCATAATATTTATTGTACATTTTGTTTATTTATTTATGCTTTTGATACTGGGAATTGAACTCTTTATCTTGTGTTTGCCAGCAGGAACTTATGCCACTGAGCTAAATCCCTGGCCCTTATTGTACAGTTTGGATCTTATTTATTCATTGTTTCCCAAAGTAGTGAGGCAAAACAATGTTTACAGGTTTGGCTCCTGTTTATTTCACTAAGAGTATGTTATCAAGTTGCATCCATTTACTGATAGAAGTATCTTATTTATCCTTCTTTAGGGTTAGTAAAAGTCCATTGTATAAAAACATCACATCTTTTTAATCCTACCAAGAGTGGATAAGTGTTTGTTTTTTTTTGCCAACATATGTTATCGGTTTTTTTTTTTTTTTTTTTTTTTTAATGATCGCCATTGTTTCTGGGGTGAGATGGAATTTCAGTGCTTAAATGGCCAATGGTGTTGAACATTCTTTCCATATTTATTTGTCATTTATATTTCTTCATCTGCAAAATGTGTATTCATTCATTTCAGATATCCATTTTTGATAGTCTTTGAATTTGGATGGTCTGATATTTTTTCACTTCTTCATATTGATATAAGGAAAAGAAACTCCCAACCTACTATATGTCTGGAACAAGTTTGTGTTCTCTAAAATCACAGACTAAATTTTAGGAACAACAGAGGTTTAGAGCAGAAATATTTATTGAGAGAAAGAAAGCTTCTGTCTGAGAGAGAGACAGAAGGGATACCGAGTGATTTGCCAATTCTCTGTATTTCTCGGGATTTTTATAGAGGTAAAACCATGAGGTAAGGCGGGTCTAAAATTGGAGAAATCTAGGAACTCACAAGGCAGATGAGCATGAGGTGGGACAGACCTATGGACAACAATAAGATTGATAGCTCAGGTAAAATTGATTAAATTGGGAACAAGTGGGGAAGCCAGTCATGTAGAAGGCAGGCATTCTTAGAGAGCAGTGACTCTTCCCTAGCAATTGGAATGGTGACTCCTGACTTCTCAATATGATCCAGATTTAATCTGTAGGATTATACTTAAGGATGTGGTTGAATTTGTTTTGCCTGAGATCTGGCAATGTCCTGAGATCTGGCTGATAGCAAGTGGTGTGTGTCTCCTCCAAGGTCATCAGATATCTGGTCCTCTGTGCTGGCTTCTTCCAGGGCCTTGTCTCATAGCCTATTATATTTCTACCTAGTTCAGCTGCCTGTAACATTGTGTTCTTGATACAAATCCTTTTTCTGAGTGACAATGGCTTAATTTTTTTCCACTCAAAAGTCAACTCCACTCCATTGGTAATTTCATTTGTTGAAGAAAAGCTTTTTTTTTTTTCCCAGTACCAGAGATCAAACTCATAATCTTGCACCTGCCAGGCAAGGGCTTAGGCTGCTAAACTAAAAGCTTTATGATAAGGTGAGATTCCATTTGTTGATTCATTGTAAATATTTCCCTTGCAGTCTGGGTTTTTGTTCATTAAATGTCTTCCTACATGTATGTCTTCAAGATATCTACTTATTTTGTCTTCCACCAAACTAAATTTTTCTATTTTAATATTTATGCCTTTGATCCATTTTGACTTTAGTGTACAGTAATTGCTGTGGATCTAATCATAGACTTCGGTATGAGAAAATAATGTTTTTGCAGCACCATTTATTAAAAACACTATCTTTAATATGAACATTTTAGTTTCTTTATCAACAATAAAGTAGCTGAGTGTGTTTAGGATTGTGTCTGCATCTTTTATTCTATTCCACTAATCCTCAGGTCTTCTTTTTGCCAATGCCATGATGATTTTATCACAGTAGCTTTGTCCCATAATCTTAGGTCTGAAATTGTGATGACCCCTGTCATAGTTTATGTCGGTGGCCCCCAGGCCTCATGCCTTTACGTTATACATCCATGATTGGTTCATTGCCTAGTGTTTGGATTGATGGTGTCAGTACTACACCCACATAGCAGTGGATCCTGGATGTAATGTAATGGTAGGAAGAAGGTGTGTCTTGCTTTTTTGCTGGTTTCTCTCTTGCTGTTTGCAGCTGCCATGAACTGCAGCCCACCTTGGCACTCTTCCTTGGAGTCAAAAGAGTACAGACTGAAACCTCCAAAAAATGTAAGAAATAAACCATTCCTTTCCCAAGTTGCATCCATACCTGGGCATCAGGTATTTTATCTCAGTAACCAGTAAAAAGTAACTAAGACAACCTCTGAGTTGCATTTATTGTCCAGAATTGCTTTTGCTATTCTAGTTGTCTTCTGGTTCCTAATGAATTTTAGAAATGCTTTCTCTAGATCTGTGAGATATGTTGATGGTGTTTTGACTGGAAGTTAGTTAAATCTGTGTAGCAGATTGGGAGTAAGACCATTTTTTTATTAAATTGCATCTTCATATCCAAAAGTATGTGATATCTTTCCATTTTCTGGTATCTTCTTTGATCTCCTCTTATTAGGGTACTATCATTTTCACTGGACAGATCTTCAACAACCTTTGTTAGATTGATTCCTAAATATTTCACTTTAATATGTCATTGTGAACAATGTGCTTTGCTTATTTTTCTCTCTGTGAGTTTGTTGCTTGTGTACAGGAATGTATTGATTTCTGAATGTTGAATTTCTATATTGTTACACTACTCAATTTAGAGATTAAACTCTTCAAGTTTTTTGGTGGAGTTTTTGGGTCATCTATGTAGACATCGTGTTATCTTCAAATAATCATAATTCAATTACTTTTTCTATCTTTATTCCTTTTATCTTTTTAAACATTGTCTAGTATCTCTGACGAATGTTTCCAAAACTATATTGAATAGGAGTGGTGATAATGGACATCCTTTTCCTTGTCCTATTCCTGATTATCGAGAGAAAGCTTACAGTCTTGGACCATTTAAGAAAATGTTAGTTGTTGGTTTGTTAGCTGTTGATTAGAGGTAAAGATCATCTATTCTAACGAAATGAAGTTTTATTAAAACTTAAAAACATTGCAGTCTGAATTTTGTTCATCAGTTTTTTTTTTTTTTTTAATGGAATGAGTGTTGGACCTTGTCAAATGCTTTTTTGATCTGCATCTATTGAGATGATCTTAAGGTTTTTGTCTTTTTTCTGTTAATATGACTTAGTATATTTATTGCCTTGTGTATATTGAGCTATGACTGCATTCCTGGGATGAATCCTACTTGGTCATGATGTATAATCTTTTAGACGATTTGCTGCATTCTGTTTGACAATATGTTATTAAGGATTTTTGCATCCATGTTCATTAGTCTTCTGTTTTTGGTTGCATTCTTCTGTGCTTTTGGAATCAGGAATCAGTTGCTTCCAGGAAATGATTTTATAAGTGCTGTTTGAATTTCAATTTCTTTAAAGAGTTCCAGCATTAGTAGCATTGGTTCATCTCTGAGTTTCTTGTAGAATTCAACAACAATTCTGTTGGGGCTTGGGATTTTCTCTGTTGCTATAGTTTTAATTTCATTGGCTAATATCAGGTTATGGTTCTTCTCTAAGTTCCTTATAGAATTCAACAATGATTCTGTCAGGGCCTGAGATTTTCTTTCTTGGTAAATTTTTAATTACATTTTTAATTTCAATGGTTAATATCAGGTAACTTAGAATTTTTATATATTCTGTTTAATATTTATATATTATAATTTATATATTCAATTGTGTTTAGGAATCTGTCCATTTCTTCTCTGTTTTCCACGTTAATTGAATATGGTTTCTGCTTGTAGGCTCTGATAATTTCTATGGAATCCTTGGTATTTTCCCTCTTTTCATTCCTAACTGCTTGATCTTGTGTTTTATTCTTTTCTCTTTGGATGAGGTTGGCTAATGATTTTTCAATATTATTTATCCTTTCAAATAACTACATTTTTAATTCATTGACTCTTTGCATTGCTTTGTTAGTCTACATTGTTTTAATTTTTATCTTTATAATCCTCCCTCCTACTAGCTTTGTGTTGGATTAGTTTCTCTTTTTGTATGTAAAAGTTTGAGGATAAACATTATAGATTATTTATTTGAGCTTGTTTTGTTTTCCTGAGTTCATTGCTATTATTTTCCTTGTATTCCTTTTCATTGCATTATTTTCCTTGTATTTCCTTTTCATTGCATTCCATAAGTTTTGGTATGTTATATTGGCATGATCATTTAATTGTATATATGATTTAATTTCATTTTCAAATTTTTCTGTGACCCATTGGTTGTTCAGAAAGGTATTATTTAATTTTCATGCGTTAATATAGTTTCTGTCAATTATTTTTTCATTTGACTTTCAGTTTCATTGCCCTATGGTCAGATAAAATGCATGGGATGATTTCAATTACTCTACATTTGCTTAAACATATTTTTTAGCTACCATATGTTCTGTTTTGGACAATGGCCCATGTGCAATTGAGAAGAATGTGTATTCTGATACTTTGAAGCAGAACATTTTGTAGCATCTACTTTGTTGGGCACCAAAAATTGTTTTGCATTCTTTGACTTTTAGTATCTGAATTTCTTTTTGAATTAAATGTGTTTCTTCAATACAGCATACTGTTTTGTCTTGCTTCTTGATTCATTTTGCCAGTGTCTGTCTTTTAATTGGTATTTTAATTGATATCATTTGCATTGATGATTGTAACTGATGTGTATGGGCTTTTTTTCATGCTATTTCCCTGTTGTTTATTTCCTGTATGTCTCCTCTGTTTAACTGTTTGCTCTGCCTGGTGACTTCTTTCTGTTGGTGTTCATGAGTTTGTCATCATTGTTATTTCTTTCTTATTTGTTTTTCAGAGCATTCTGTAGATATTGTTTTGTAGTCATAAATTTATTCTGTTTTTCTTTATCATAAAAGTAAATTATTTATACATCAGTTTTTGAAAGACAGTTTTGTGGTGTTCATCAGTCTGGGTTGAAGACTGTTTCCCTTTGGTACTTCAAATACCTCACTCAAGCTCTGCTTAATTTGAGAGTTTGTGTTAAGAAGTATGCTGTGATTCTGATCAGTTTTGCTTTATAAGTCATATGTTTCTTTTCTCTACCTGCTTTTAGTATTTTGTTCTAAAATACTTGAATTTTTGGAATCTTGATTATTCTATGACTTGGTGAATATTTATCTTGGCTATTTGAAGATCCATATGCTTCATTTATGTATATGACAACTTCTTTATTCATGTTTCCTATCATTATTTCTGTGAAGATGTTTGTGATGTCTCCAGCTTTCATTGATTTCAAACTTATGCTGTTCTTCTGTGCTTCAAGCTGTTGCTATTGGTTTGACTCTTTGTTTCTTGCTATTTTTAAGATATCTTTCTTTTCTTGATGGCTAGCCATTTTCTTGTTTTTTTTAAATTTTCTATTTTCACCTTGCCTTCATTTAATCTACTATGTGTTCTTTCATGGAGTTTTTAATCTCCTCTTTTTTTGTTTTGATCTGTTTTTTTATTCCATTCCTTGACTATGATTGTCACTGAAGGTTTCCATGATTTCTCCAAGATGCTCCATTTGTTTATCTATGTTTGTTTTAATGTCTTTTACTTTGATAATTTTGGCATCTGATTTCCTATATCTCTTTGTTCTCTGGGCTTTTCCTAGGTGTGCTGGTCTTTTGGGATTACATTCTGTTTCTTCACCTTGTCATTTCTATTTTCTATTTTATTTTTTTATGTATTAATGCTTGCAGATTTCTTATCCAGATAGCCTTATCACTGGTGTTGAGGCATCATAGGATATATCTGTTCCTTTAGATGTATTTCAGATGTAGGTGATTCTTGGTCATTAATTTTATCACAAGACCTTACCTTCCCAAAATACAAAGACTGAGGAGTTTCTATGTATGTAAGTGAGGTCCTATTCCTTTGGTACTGGACTATAGTAATGGCTATGATCCCTTTTTGCAGCATTGTCATACAAGAGGGGGAAAGCTGGTTATAGAATGTATGACATCCCTTTTAAAGAATTTCAGTTGGAAATACTAATAGACTCAAGTACAGCAATGGCTAGTGACAAACTGTGGTAACTGTTAGCCTGACATTTATAAGAGAAAGGTCTACAGAAACATAAATGAATTTGTACCAAGTACTCATATGCAATGATTTTCCTCTCAGTAGAGGGATTTTACTTTGTTGCAGAATGGGGTTCAGAAGATAGTGGGTACAATGGAAAGATGAGTGAGGTTAAATATATTAGAAGCAAGGTTGGGTGGCACAGAATGATCCCCCAAGTCTTGAGTATTTGTCAGTCATAGGAAGAAAGGATTATGAAAGTAGGCCTAGAAATATTTCACTAAACCAGAAACACAAGAGTTAATGTTTACTGATATGAAAGCATCATAAAATCAAGTGACATTGCAGAAAGAGAAGAAAAGGATGAGTAGACTAGAAAGAAATTTTAGAGATCTAAATAATGAATGAGAGGAAGAAAGGAAGAAAAGGAAAAAGAAAATGAAAGAAAAGAAGAAAAACGTACAGTAAATAAAAATATCCTCATACATGAAAAAAAAAAAAGAAAAACTGGACAAACCAAAAAGAGAGAAAATAACAAAATAAAGGAAAACAAACAAACAAAAAAGAATCAAACAACATAGCAAAGTTAAACCAAACAAAAGAAAATAGAACAAAACACTAATCCAGGTGAATACTCAGAAGGAGATCAATTAGATTAGAAAAATGAAAGTCATCAAATTCCTCTGTTGTCTATAGTTCTATGTTAGACCCAAATTGGACCCCAGAAATGTGTACTCTGGTCAAGATTGACTTTTTTTGCTTTGTTTGGATCTGATCTTGTCTCTGGATTTGGGGGATGGGATTAGTTTTCTGTGACTGGGGTCCCCCCCCCAGTAGTTTAGATAAGAAAAAGAAAACAAGAGAAAGAGAGAGAAAATACAAGAAAAAGGACAGTCCTACGCTCCTGTTTCTATTCCTTATATCTTTGTCCCTAAGCACATCAATGGTTTTACTAAATTTGCACATTTTGGATCATATTGGTACTGTTGCAATCAGCATCTCCATGCCTCTAGTTCCAGTTAGCCACTGTCTGAGCCTAAGCAGGGTCCTACTATGTCACTGGCATTCCTGCAGGTCTCCTGGCCCTAAGTCCACCCGTGGAACAAAGGATAAGATCTCAGACTTCCGTTGCCAGTCCAGCAGTCCTGGAACAATACAGGAAGGGAAGAGCCAGACTCACACTCCTCCCACTAGCCATACTCTCCTGGACAATTGAGTCATAATTTTTAAAATAAGAGAGGATTATCCTAGTATTTTTGATGAAAATGATATTCAGAAATCCAGAAGGAAATTGCTTTTGAATGAGTTAATTAATAGATAGATATATTCTCTAGTAAATATAAATAATAGGCTCAATTTGTTTACTTCAAAATTTTTTCCTTTGGAAATAAATACAAACATTGTAGAAAGCTTGCCACAGTAAGAAATATTTTCTGAAAATTACACAAAATGCATGACCTATTTGGATATATATGGCTGTGTCTTAACTCTTCCTGGTTATGGAGTTGTGATGAATCTTCAGATGTTCTAAATTATTGCCATGCACAATTTTTATACTAGGCTATTTGACATCTCAAATAGACATAGCAATTAAAAAGCACATGATGTGGAGATATTCCATGAGGCACACATTTAACTATTTTTATTTAGGGTATGCTATTTTACTTGAGAATTCAAACTGCTCCTTATTTTTTTATTACTCAAAATACTAAGATTTACAAAATACGTGGTGCAGAACTTTCCTTGTCATGTGATCAGAAAATAAAAGTTATTGAACTAATATGATTATTGATAAATATTTCTCATTTATACAAAGTAAAGTTCAAGTAACAAAACATTGAAATTTAATTTGAAGATTCTTTTTTGACTACATGCCTTTGTAATTTCTTCCTTGAGAAGATAATTTTTAATATCATAACCCTCAGGAAAAATATACAGATAAAATAATATTTCCTGTTAATTGCACCCAAGAAAAATCAGACACATTGTCTTCATTAACTACCTTCATAAGTACTGCTTGATTAAAACTGTAACCCTTTTATCACAGATAAATAATGTTATTATTGATCCCATTTTTCACAAATAATCTAGTAGTGATTTTTGCATAAATAACGTTAATTCAATTTGAGAAGGCAATCAAAACAAAATATGTTTTCTGTTGGTTTATTTCTGAGTAATTGTTGAAAGTTACAGTATATAATCTAATAATTTTGATTCTAAAATTGTAATTAGGTATATTTTTCAGAAACTCTACAGTTTTCTCTCTGATGAATATTTCATAATATATGTTAGGTGTGGGAGAAATCATGGTAAATACACTATATCTTACATATTCAATATTTGCTTACTTTTATGTAAATTTTAAGATATTATTGAATGCATCTTTGCTGAATTATTAATTCAAACATTATTATTCTTACATTATTACCTAGGGAATAGAGATGAATATAAGAGTACGACTTGTGAGACTTCCCTAATGTTTTCAATTGGAAGTGAAATTAAGACCATTGTTTGAATCCCATGAAGGTCTGTCTTATTTAAGCAATCTTTCAAAATACAAAATGCATAACAGCAGTGGTTTTTTTTCATTCAGTTTCTCTATGGATTCTGTAGCTTTAGTTACATACTAGTCTAAAAGAAAATTAATAGAATATTGAGGCAAAAATGTTATTTGCCCCACTGGAAAGAGGAAGTATATGATTAAAGATTATTTGAAATTTAAAACAGGACAAAAGTCCTATATTTCCAAAATTGACTTTTTTTAAATTAACTCTCCAGAGTATAAAGGCTAATGTTAATATTTCTGTTAAAATTTGTTCCTTCTCATGCTAAAGTTCATGTCTAAAATTATTTCAGAATTAAGATGCAAAAGCATGCTCATAACTAGCTGAATCACAATGAACAAGACAGTCACAAGTGCAGAATTTTGTAAGTGAAGAAATGTCATGTTTACACAATGACAAGTATCTTTTGAACATCAGTTTTAGGTTTTTTTTTAATATTCCATTTTCTTACATAAACTCCAATTATTAATGAAAATTTGCATTTGCTTTTATTTAGATGTGTTATGAAGACTTACTACTATTCTGATATGTGCTTCTGTTTGGAACTGAAAACACAAAGGTAGCAGTTTTAGAACCTTTTGTCCCCGGATATTTCTTCTGGGAAGATGGTATTAACTGCCCTACTTGGTGTCTTAAGAAGACAGTGGGGAGCACATTCCACCCTCCTGGTATTTTGAAGTTCATCTGTCTCTAGTCCTCATCTCTTTCTTCCTTAGTCTCTGCTAAGATGGGTTCTGGTGGAAAGAATGATTTAGAATATTCCCAACTAAGAGATGAATCTACTTAGTTCTGGGGTGTGGGTTAAAGTCTGGAACAAATAGGTTCCAGTATTAATACAATTGTTATATAATTCTTTTTTGGTCTGATTTTCTTTTCCGTCATTTTTTCAGCACCTGTATAAGGAAAAGTGTACCTTACTATTACCAAACTGCATATCTCTGGCAGAGGATAAAATTCATTTAGTTAAGCATTGGAATAGCCAACACTTATTTATGTGAAGTGTGTTCAAAGAAAAAGAAATGATATTATGGCTTACTAAAGGTTCTGTAAGCAAATCTAGAATGTATATTGTTTATAAAATTATTACAGTTGGGTATTATCTCCTGGCTATACTGACATGTCTCCACGTCTTCTTTCTGGTTTTCTCTGGTTTTCACTTCAGTCTCACACGACAATTTTCTCTCTGTAATCTGAACCAGGGTTGCAAACTTATATGTGTATCTATTTACAGAATGTCATAAAGAGAAAAAAATGGGATATTGACATTTTATCCACAAAAAGCAAGCAAATGCATGTGTAAAATATCTGAAAAGGGCTTCTTATTGGCTTTATGCAAGAATTGCATATATTTACTATTGGAATTGTCACTGTCGACAGAATTGACTTGGCTTTAGTTATGTGTAACAGGATTCAGTAATGAAAGCTTTATTCAATTATTAGAGAAAAAGAAGGAAAATGCCTAATAGTGTTCGATCATGTAACTCAATATTCTACAATGCAAAACCCAAATGAAACATATGGTCCCATCAATAAAACAACAACAACAAAACATTGTAGGTGATGTGTTCTACTCCTGTGAGATACTGCGAGGCTTAGTATGGTGCCTGCTCTATGTGGCCCTGACTCCTAAAGCAATAGCATATATCTCCTACACTAATACCTGCACGGGTGTTCTGGTCCCAGAACAAACTTTGTCTCCCTTTTGAGCACGCGCCAAAGTTCCTCTAATCCCTCCCTGCACCCTTCCTTCAGGTATTCTTCACCCTCCAGGCCAAAGAGTCCTTCAGTCCTCTCCCCACATGATGACCTGTCCACTCACGTAGTCTCTCCATCCTTATTCCAGCCCCATAAAAACGATTCCTGGCTTTGGCTCCTTTGAGAGTCTCCCAACCTCAAACACCACCACCACCCCCGCAATTAAGGCTTTCTTTTATCTGTCTCTGTCTCTCAACCGTGCCAAAAAAACTGACAGCAAGAAATATAGTCATTAATAATGCACAACTCCCACCACTGGACAGTGAATACTTATTTTACTGTTAGAACCATGAGATCTTACTCGTTTTTCCTGCAAATAAGGTCATAATAACATTCTACAAGACAGTATACACAGATGGTAAATAATGGGCAAATAAAGTACATGGCAATGTTGCATTATAGCCATTAATGTTCCTCAGACGATGCAGGATCCACAGATGTGAGTAACACAAATGCATTTCTAAAGATGCTGCCCTTGTGAGTAAATGTGTGCATGAGTAAAAGTGTGTATAATAACAATTAATTTTCTTCCCTTAGTAAGTGTGGCTGTGTAAGAATAGCATGTCTACAGCCTGGGCTGGGTTTACAGCGCAGTGGGAGGCCCCCTTGCCTATCACATGTAAGACTCAGGATCAGTTTTCTTTTATTTCCATTGATAATAAGACATAGAGCTCTTCTTTGAGTGGGATTTCTAATATTAGAATTAAACAACTACAGGTTTTGTTGCATGAATGAAAAAAATCAGGTATAGAAAGGTAAATGTAACCTTACTTATAAGTGGAATCTAATAAGGCTGATTTCCTAGACGTTAAGAGTTAAACAGGGTCACCAGACCCTGAAGTGAGTAGTGCGGGGCAGAGGGAGCCCAAGTATGATTCTTTCAGTAAGTACAGAATGTTAACATTTTAAATGGTGAGCATGTTAATTACTGTGCTGATCACCGGTGTACACATGAATCAACATTACCCCTTATATACATACTGTACATCAAAAATAAATTTAAAATGACAGTTAAATATAATAATGAAAAATGTTTAGATATGCTAATATCAATCCACATTCATGATGAAACCTGTAATAAATAATGTGATTACTACAAAACAAGCATTTGCTTAGACTAGTTTAAATAAATATACTATGTAAAATGTAATCTGGATTTTTCCTTTCAGTTAAAAAAATGAAATATGTAGATTTTTTAAAACTAGAATTGCAAAAAGAATACTGAATTTAAGAGAAAATTTTGACTTCATAGATGCCAAATTATATCTTAGTTGGTTCATTAATTTATGTCACCTACACACATTTAAAAACTATTTGGCAAGAAAACATTAAATAATTTATGGTTTTGTCCGGCTTTAAATTAGACAGGAAAATATCTAAATATGCTATCAGTAAATGAGATTTGTATACCCTGAGCTGAAGCTGTATCACAGACTGGATTAGCAATGCACCATCATAATTTGTCTTATCATGATTAAAAGCCTGTAAAGTGTAGATAGAATAAAAAGTAGAAGATTCTCATCCTTTTCTGTTCTGAGGTTACATTTGGGGAAAGTGTAAATATGTTCCTCATTCATCACAATCTTCTAAATAAGGTTAAATGCTCCACAGAATTACTGAGGTCCTGGTTTGCATGCCAAAGAGCAGAACGTCTTTGAAAAGAGCTGAGAGAAGAGAAACTAAAGATGAAAGGACTTTTGAGCTAAATATTACATTAGCACTGATACTAGGACACTGCAGATCTAACTTCAAATTTGTGGAAAGCAAAGGCTAAATTAAGCTAATGTTAAAGTTATGGCACAAAACTAAGATTGCTTAATTTCCTATTGTTTTTATGATATGATATCACAGGTTTGGATATCAATGATAGAAATAATTTTCAGATATGATGAGCTGAAGCAGTAATTTGGAAACAGGAACAGAAACAGAAGAGTGTGAAAAATAGAGTTCACTCTATGGATTCTAGTTAATTTTTGAGAAGAAAAAATGTGGAAAAAATGGGAGCTAACAAATAGGAGTCAGACCTGGGGGACTATTACAAATGAAACTATAAATCTTGTGTCCACAATATTTTAATTGTTTTCTGATCAATAACTTTCCTTTTTCTGATTTTAATGAATTAATCAATAGTATTATAATGTGTGAGATAAAATCAAATGTATTAATATAATAGATTAATACCTATAAAACTACACTACACGATTTACATTGACAGATAATTAGAAGAAAATGATTTTACCTACAACTTTTGTATTCATTGAAATAGTTGAATTCTACATTCTCTGTCAAACTTAAATTTTTTGATTCCACTGCTAGCAATTTATTACACAAATTCAAGTTTCAAGTTTATCATTTAAATTTCAAGATCATCAAAATATTCTACTTTTGAGCCTATAAATTTTATTGTTTTAGGTAGTAAATCTCAAATAACGCATGATTGTTTCTGTGGTAATGAGGTGACTGGTGAAATTTCATTCTGTGCAGGGACTTGTGGAAGTGGTCACCAAAAAGAAAGAAAATAATACATTTCTTTTAAGACAGCAGATTTTCTGTGTGTTATAGAATGGATTCAAAATATGATAAAATAGGTCAAAATGATCTCGATAATTTTTAGAAAGTAAAAATGAATTGAAAGCAGCAATTGATCATCAGTTGCAAATTTTATGCACAAAGATTTTAATTTTTACCTCTTGTGATGCAATAACATGGGTACAATTTAGTATTCCTTTCATATAGGAAGTTAGTCATGGTATACCTTATTTCATGAATTAATCATAAATGATTATTCTAATGGTCTATAGTAGAATCTAAGTGGATTCAATGTGTTTAATTTTATCCCAGCAGTTTTTAAAAGTTTATTGTACCTCGGGAAGAATTCTAAATGCTATAAATACTGAATCAAATAAAAAATGTGTGCCTTTAAGAAATGAGTTATGCAAGCTGAAATTATATATGAAATCATCATTGAATTTAACTGCACTGTAAAATAAAAGAGCAAGAGATAGCAGCATATATTCTTTCACGTGCAATTCTATTTTAGCGATTAACTATGTGCATGAGTCAGACTTGGGAAATGAGAGGGAATGGGAGAGGGAGAGAAAGAGAAATGAGAAGCAGAAGAAAAGAAAGTAGAAAAGAGAAGAGAAGGTTCTGGAAGAAGGGGTGAGACTACATGATGCTACTGCTTGAAATGTTAAGAAAAACATCTGCAGCATTTATAAACTTCCTCTGGCTTAGTAAGATTTTAATATATTTCAATTTTCAAAAAAAATTTCTGAAGGCTATTTTTTGTATTTATGATATTTGTTACATGAAAAGTAAATTGCAATGATCTGATATATATGAAACTAAACAAATGATTCTGTAACATTCTCTTAATTCTGGTGTAAGAATCCTGAGTATTGTAAAATTAATGTTTCATTTTGATTAAGGCTATATATACATAATTAATCTTACATGTTGCCAATTAAAATATATTTGTGTCTTTCAGTTTAATTTCTTACTAAAGGTTAATCATTATTAATCACACTAGTATCAAAAAGATGGGCAACACTAGGTAAACCCACTGGCAGGAAAACTAATTCATACAGCTGTGCACATAATGGCAATCCAAGGATATCTGAATATTCATTTCCTCATTTCTGATATGCATGTAGTTGCAGGTTGTTGGTTCATATAAATCTGTGCAACACTGTCTGGCAAGTGAACATTTTCCCATCTGGATGATTGGTCATAAAATTCACTTCCCATGATTTAATGGAATTAGACACCCACCACAAAGAACAGTTTTAGCTCTGTATTCCCACCTTGGTAGGTGCTACAATCACTTATTTGTAGGATGGTATTTTTCTAATTTCACAAATGATTAATTAGTGTTTCAAATATAAGCTTAGTAGTATGACCCTTGGCTATCATTCACCATATACTAAACAAAGAAATCATGTTTTACTATTCTTCAAACACTTATCTCCCACTATTCTGAAAACTGCACCTCTCATAAAATTTATAGGTTTGGAAGAAGTGAATGCTTTGGAAAATAAAATGATTAAGTATTTTGGTAGAAGTTGTTACTGGCACTACATAAAATGAAGCATAGATTATATGATTCAAATGTACCAAAACAAATGATATTCTTGGAATTAAATTAGAATTGTATTGCTCCCTTTGATCATTTTGGAAATCATTCTCTGATTTTTTTTTTGTCTTTTTCAGAAGGATCTCACTATGTAGTTAAGATTGTCCTTGAGCTCATTTTGTAGGCCAGGCTGATCTTGAAATCACAACACTTCTCCTGCCTCAGCCTCTTGAGTGCTGGATTTAAAGGAGTGGACCGCCATGTCCAGTGCCCATTTTGTAATTTAAAAGGTCAACATCAACTAGTACACTCTTCAAATAAGTGCTGACACTGAATCAGAAATTGTCTGCTAGCATCTACTCAAATATAAACAAATTAATTAATTAATAGTGCTTTCACTAAAAAATGGCAATGAATATGTCCCACAAATACTTGTCCAGTATATACTTGATGAAATCAATATTTTGCCTCATAAAAATATAACAATCTTCTCTAGCTTCTGTCATTAAACTAAAGAGATCAATAAGATCAGTATGATCCATGCTATCACGAATTTTATAATATTTTCTAAAACTATTTTTTTTTTGATGCTGATCTCTTTGGCAAACTGAATGAATGGCTTGATATAAATCATTAAAATAAAATACCAAATTATCTATTTTTAAGCAATTTAATTTGCTAAATAAGATAAATTTTTACATAACCACTGAACTGGCTTTCACCTAAATTAAAGATAATATTCAAATAAATTAGAATTTTGCTTTCAAATATGGTAGCTGCTAGCCTCATGTGATTAAGAAGCCAAAATTCAACTAGTTTGAGTTACAATACACCATAAGTATGAATGTACATAAACTGGATTTTCAGACAGTGGGGAATAAAATACGTCTCACTAAAATTTTTGGAATATAAACTTATATAACAATATTGTACATACAGCTCACAGACTTATTTTGTTCCATCATTCTGGCAAAGATGGCCACATCTGTGTTTGTGCTGGAAAGGTAGTGGTTGTGAAAGCACTGGTTGTGTTCCTTATGTAAAGCAGATCTTGAAAACAATACAAAATTTTGCCAAACACACAAAAGCTTTTGTGAACCAAATCACAACTCTATACAGCTTAAAGTAAAACGCATATCCTTAGCATGAATTTAGAGTTTGTAAAATATTTTATTGTCAATACTGGACAAATGTCACAGTTACAGAATGTCTTTATAGATCTTAGTTGGCTTACTTGGTTGTATATTTTATGCTAATATCAGGTAACATTTTATTCCATTTTATTTGCTTATAAACTGAGCAAAGAGGCTAGATTTGGATAAAGAGATATATACAGATATATAAAGAGGTATAAACAAAACAAAACAAAGCAAACAAACAAAAAATCCCAGAAGGCCAAGGATATAGCTCAGTGGCACAGTGCCCGCCAGGCAACAGCGAGGACATGAGTTCAATTCCTGGTACCAAAAGAAAGAAAGAAAGAAAGAAAGAAAGAAAGAAAGAAAGATTCAAAACAAATTTAGATTGGTTATTATCAAAATTGCATTTCTTGTCTAATGATAATAGGAAGACAATAGAAATATTCCTGTTTCACATCTTATTACTTTTATTTACTGTCGTTGTATAAAGACTAAGACAAAGGCCACTCCATTTTTATATTGATTAAGACAGGCATATTTGGTAAATTTGGCAGTCATCTTTCTGATACATATGTTTGTGTGCTGTATTCTTACATTGAATTTTAGTGTGAAAAACTCCATTTAGTTTTCTTGATTGTTTTATTACAGCCTAGTGTAGAAATTTACTCCAAAACAATAGCATTCTTTCGTTTTACTTAACATAGAACATTAAAATTCTGCATATATAAGTCACATATTTTCACTGGATAACAATGAATTAGAAACTTCCTTAGAATCATTATTTTTTAAAAATTGAAGCATATGCAAACATTTTTTACCAGTCACTGCCATATGTACCTTCATGTACAGGTGGTGTGTATGCGTGTGAGTGTGTGTGTGTGTGTGTATGCATTTGTGTGTACACTATTTCAGTTCTGAATGTAATCTGCTGAGGTGAGATATATTGAGAAACAGTTTAGAGATTTTATTGAAAAAATATGGCTTAGATTTGAATTCAGGAACCCAAATAAGGCAGAGATCAATAAAAATGTCTTCTTAAGAATTATTATTGTAACAAAAATGCAGAAGAAATTGAAAATAATTTGAGAAATAGCACATGATTAAAATATGTCAGTGAAAACATGTTAAAGCTTTGCAGTCAACCACATTTAGAAAATCAAAATCTCATAAAGAAGGAGAGTTGAATGAGTTGAGTTTAAACTAACAGTGTTTTGTATCTTTAACTATTCCCCACTTCATAAGTTTTTCATTGAAATTATGAAGTCAAGAAGTGTTCATCATCTCTGGTTATATATATTTAAAATATATATTATATAATATAATAATTACATATTTATTATATTATTTATATATTATACATTATACTATATATTATATATATAATATATTAAGGTACTTTAAAATGAAAGCAGTAAAACAATAAAAAATAAACTTGAAACACAATAGTAATTGTGACCTAAATGACCTAAACTCACCATAATTAATGTGCTACAGAACTCCTTGCATTTCAATGGTCTTATGTCATGATAAATTTATCATAATTGATAGTTCACTTATTACAAGTGACTTACTAAACACCATAGCTTAGTACAGCTCATCTTATATAAGGTTCTGAACACTATCATATAGCTGGACATCATGAGTGAATATTTTAAAAATATTTTTCCCTAGGGAAAAACATTAAAGCTCAAAATTTCATTTTTACTAAACGCATATATTTTTGGATTTACATTAAAGCCATTAAACCATAAATAAACCCTATGTAGATTGGTGATCTTCTGTAATTTAAGAATACAGGAAAAAGTATCCAAAATTGAACATATGTTAGGTCTCACAAACATGTTCATAATAGCACATGGGGTCATTTATATTCTTAGCACTAAATTCTTTTCTAGAATCCTTTCATAATTTTTAAACTCTAAAATTGTTACCAATAATTCCTTTCACCAGGGAAATAGCTCAGCAGCACAGAGCCTGCCTGGCAAGTACAAGGTTGTGAGTTCAATTATGTTCAATTCCCAATACAGAAGAAAAAAATAAAAATGATAAAAATAAAAATGAAGCCTGTGAGGCTTATCTTTATATAAAGTGATCTTTCCAACCTCTTCATCTTCCTAACTGCTACTGTTTTTCTAAGAATAATACGGGTTTTAGTCTTCTTCATGAAAACTTTGGGATCAATTGTCAGGCTTCAGTTAAGCTGAATTACACGCTTCACTCACTTTTTTGTTGTTGTTTGTTTTTGTTTTTACTACATTTTTTGACTGGGTTCTGAACTGAGGAAATTTCCATGGAGTTTCAAAGCCAGCACTTTACTTGTTTATTTTAATTTTGAGACAGCTGTTGTCTAATTTGTCCATACTGTGTTTCCACTTTCAGTCTTCCTGTCTCATTCTTCCTGAGTGCTGGGGTTTTGAGCGTGTGCCAGCACACCTCATTCATGGGCTTCACCACCTCACATACACAAAGACAAGGATACTTCATACATTTTTAAATTTAATTTAATTTCATCGCAATCCATTTGTTTTTACAAACATGAAACTTCCTAGAAATTCATTAAATACTAAATAAATATATCAATTAATCTTTTTCAAGAGATATCCACTTTTCTACTGGATTCTAAAATTGCACAAATTCTGACATCTTAGAAATACATTAAGACTACGAATGTATTTGGACTATGAATGCATTTGGACTTAGAAATAGGACTATAGTAACAACTATAAATAATTCCATAAATACAGAATAAATCATGGACCTGTGCCACCGCACACTTCCCATGCAACTCCTGCTGGCCCTGAGGAAAGTGTGCTGCCCTTGGACGTTGGCCCACACCACCGAGTGCTTGCTGCAAGACTCCTGCAAACACTGAGGAATGCATGCTTCCCTCCAACCTTGTCTCATGCCCCTGCATGCTTCCTATGCAACTACAGCTGGCACTGAGGAATGATATGCCACCTTCAGACCGTGGCCCGCACCTCTGCATGCTTACTGCACAATCCCTCCTGGAATGGAGGAATGCTACGCCAATGGCCCCTGCCCTTGACAACCCTCCCCATCTCCTAGACCAAGTACTTGATCTTTGGCTCCCACTCCTCCCAGAACCTTAAACTGCAGTAGAATAAATGTGCTGAGGTGAAGGGAGACTCAATGACCTCTCACCCAAACAGGAGAGCTCATCAGGCTCCAATCACTATGCTCCCGTGCTTCTCCTGGAATTTTTCCTACAACTTCAACAGCCAGTTGAAGTTACAGCTTCACTAAGTAGAAAAGGACCAAACAGGATGGAAGAGAATGAACCCACTCAGAACAAAACCATGAAAGCAATATAGGACTTCAAAACAAGATAGCATCCCACTGATTCCCAGACTGATGCCACCAGACTGCCCCTCAGCCCAGGAACATGTACACTGCTGTGCCACACTTCCTCCACACCCCACAGACACACGCACTGATGATGCAGACCTGCCCTTTGGCCCAGGACCACCTACACTGCTGAAACATGCTTCCTGCGTGCCCAGGGGATGCCCAAACCTAGGACACCCTCTGGCTCCTTGGGGACACTCCCTACCAACTGGACCTAATACTGCTGTTAACCTGCAGCTCCCATCCTTTCTCCCAGAACCTTGGACTACAGTGGATTAACTGTGCTGGCTTGAAGCGAGATTCAGTAACTGCCTCACCCAAACAGAAGATCTCAGCAGGCTCCAGTCATTGTGGTGAGTATGCCCCTAAAATAGAGGTGTACAGTGGGTAGACAGGGCCAGTAGCAAAGCTCCATCCAACAAACTGTAAGACCTTCATGAGTCTGGCAAGAGTGTGGAGGACCCTTCCTGCACACAGAAAACATCAGGCAGAGTGAGGAGTGTATCAATAAGGACTCCCCCAACTTGGAGAGAAAAATGATTGAAACTGACTATTGAATGGTCAATATAGAAAACAAGTAACAATATAGAAAACAACACAATAGGGACACAGTAAGGCCTCAGCTGACACAAACACTATACACAGGAAGATTTGGTGACCTAGATAGAATAACCTGAAGATAAAGTTACAGCAAGAACTAAATTTTACCTGCATCAATACTACTAGGCTTGTCAGTCCAGGAATAATATAGGACTCAGCCAACAGGTCCTACATGCAAAGTCAGGTGACCACCCCTCTGCTTCATTTTAGGACACAGCAATTGGATAAATATCAACCTTACACTAAGACCTCAGGATACACACTAACCACAGTTGACAACAGTGGGATTGAAGGAACAAATATTAACTTGAAAGGGGATAATGGCAAAACAAAAGAGCAAAAGGCAATCTCAAACACCTAGTGCACCAGGAGCAGGTATAGGAGATAGTGAAATAGAGAGCTTCAAAAGTAATGCACCAGAAATCTCTGAAAAGATAGTGAGTGAAATAAACAAACAACTCCATGAGGCTATAGAGGAAATCAAATTAGAAGTACTGTCCCATGTAAAGACAGAAATAACAACCTTAGTAAAGAAGTTGCTCAGCACAGCTGAAGAAGAAATAGAGAAAAAAGTGCAGTGGCATAGAAAACTGATTGAAACCTTGAATGGTCAATATAGGAAACAAGTAGAATTCATAAAGCAAACTCAAAGAGACATCCAAGAAACAAAAATTCTATTTAAAGCTGGAAAAATCATTTAATGTAACTGAGGTTAGAATTTCAAACCTCGAGGGCAGGATTGCAACTAGCAATCATGAAAGGATAGAATTTTTAAAAATAATAAAGCAGCATTAAATGACAATCCAGAAGCTTCAAGATGATGCCAAGAGAAACAATATAAGACAAATAGGCATCATGGAAAATGCAACGGTCAATGCAAATGACAAAACTAAAATATTCACAGAAGTAAAACCAGAAAATTTCTAAAGCATGGGGAAAAATCTGACATGCAGAAAAATGAGGCATATAGAATGCCAGACAGTCACAACCAACATAAATCCACACCCACACATATAATAGCTAAAATCTCAGGCAAATGCCATAAAGACAATACTAAAAGCTGTTAGAGGAAAAACACAAACTTACCTATCAAGGAAAGCCCATTAGAATCACGGCAGACTTTTCAGCACAAACCTCCAGTCAAGATGAGCTTGGAGTGAGGTATTTCAAGTCCTGAAAGAAAACGACTTTCAACCCAGACTGGTGTACCCAGAAAAACTTTCTTTTAAATTGAATGGAGAAATAATATACTTCCATGATAAAGAACAACTGAATAAATACATGTCCATCAAACAAACTGTAGAAAGAGTTTTGAAAGACATACTAGATAGAGATAAAAATAACCACAATCCCCAGAAAAACAACAGAAAGAAACCACCAGATAGGACAAGCAATTAAACAAGGGAGAAAAGCAGAAAGCAAACAACCGGAACATAACATGGCAAAATTGAGTCAGTATATATCAGTTATATCCGTAAATGTAAATAGCCTCAATTCACTTATCAAAAAAATAGTTTGACAGAATGCATCAAGAAACATGACCCCACAATATGCTGTATAAAAGAAACACATCTGAGCCAACAGGAAAACTCATAGTTTAAAAGTCAAAAGATGGAAAACAGTACTCCATGCAGTAGGAACCCAGAAAAAAGCAGGGTAACTCTTCTATTTACAGACAACTTTAACTTCAAACCTAATATGATTAAAATAGATAAAGAAGGTAACTACACACTTATTAGTGTAAAAATTTAAGGTGAAGAACTAACAATTATAAATATATATGCACCAAATACAGAGCACCCAATTATATAAAACAAATACTAATGGGCATGAAAAACCAAATACACAAGAAAACAATTATAACTGGAGAGTTTAACACCCCATTGTCACAAAGAGATAGCTCAACTAGACAAAAAGTCAGCAAAGAAATAATAGAACTGAATCATACCTGTGATCAATTGGACTTATAAGATGTTTGAAGTGTTCCACTCAACCAAAACAGAACACACATTCTTCTTAACTGTGCATGAGACATTCTCCAAAATCGACCATATATCATCCCATAAAACATTCTTAAGTAGCTGCAAAGGTATTGAGATTATCCCATGTGTAACATCTGACCATAGTGCACTGAAATTGGAAATTAATGGCAAAAGAAATTGCAAAACCTGCATAAATACATGAAAATTAAGTAACAACCTTTGAACAACCAGTGGACTAGAAGTGGAAGTTAAGAAGAAATAAAGCAATATATACAATTCAATGAAAATGTGGAAACAACATACCGTAATCTGTGGGATGCAATGAAAGCAGTCTTAAGAGGGAAATATATAGCAATAAATTGTCATATCAAGAAACAGAATGAGCACAAATTAACAGCCTAATGCTTCATCTCAAGCTACTAGAAAGAGAAGAGCAAGTTAAACACAAAGCTCACAGAAGAGAGGAATTATAAAGATTAGAGCAGAACTCAATGTAATTGAAACTAAAAAAGAAATGCAAAGAATTAATGAATCAGAGAGGTGGTTTTTTTGAGAGAATAAAAAAATTGACAAATCTCTAGATAACCTTATCAAGAAAAAGAAAGAAAAACATATCTATGCAATAAGGACTGAAAAAAGTGAAATTAACACAGTTCCCATGGAAATTCAAAAGATCATGAATACCTTTCTAAAATCCCTCCTCACATAGGGTGAAAAACACAGAGGAATTGGAAAGATTTCTAGAAACATATGAACTACCAAAGCTCAATCAAGAAGATATAGCAATTTTGAATAACTCAGAATCAGCTATTGAAATTGAAAACATAATTAAAAATAAAGAAAAGTCCAGGTCCTGATGGATTGACAGCTGAATTCTACAAGAAATTTAGAGAAGATTTGATGCCAATATTCCTTAAACTGTTCAGTGAAACTGAAAAGGAAGCAATGCTCCCTGAATTATTCCTGGAGTCAATTATTACTCTGATACCAAAACCAGAGAAAAATGCAACCAAAAAGGAGAACTACAGGCCAATCTCACTAAAAAACATTGATGCAAAGATTCTCAATAAAATACTGGAAAATAGAATGCAGCAAATCATCAAGATGATTATACATCAAGACCATTCATTGCAGGATTCCTGGGGTTCATTCCAGGAATGCAGGGGTGGTTTAACATACGCAAATCAATAAATGTAATACACCACATCAACAGAGCCAAAACCAAAAACCACATGGTCATCTCAATAGATGCAGAAAAAGCTTTCAATAAAGCCCAACACATGTTCATGTGTCTACCTCAACCTTATAGAGGCCATGCATGACAAAGCCACAGTCAACATTATACTAAATGGACAAAATCTGAAAGTTTTCACTACAAAATCAGGAGCAAGACAAGAACATCCGCTATCACCATTCCTTTCAATATAGATCTGGAAACACTAGCCAGGGCAATCAGACAAGGATGACAAATCAAAGGAATAAAATAGGAAAGGGAGAAGTTGCATTGTCACTATTTGCAGATGATGTGATACTCTATAGAGAAGACCCAAAAAACTCCACTAAAAGACTACTAAAGGTAACAAACAAATTCAGTAGTGTAGCTGGATACAGAGTCAGTATTCAAAAATCAATAGCATTCCTGTACACAAACAAAAAACTCACCAGAAAGAAATTATGGAAATATCACTTTTCACAATAGCATCTAAAAAAATGAAATACTTAGGAATCAACCTAAGAATGTGAAAGACCTATGTGCTGAAAATTATGCTATGCTAAAAAAGGAGATTGAAGAGGATATTAGAAAATGGAAGGATATTCCTTGCTCTTGTCTGGGAAGAACCAACACTGTGAAAATGGCCATACTCCTTCCCCAAACTGTTACACAGAGTTAATATAATCCAAATAAAAATACTATTAACATATCTCACAGATCTAGAGAAAATACTCCTAAAATTCATTTGGAAACAGAAGAAATGTAGAATAGCAAAGACAATTTTGGGCAACAAAGGCAAAGCAGGAGGCATTTCAATTTCTGACTTGAAACTATACTATTAAGCCACAGTGATAAAATCAGCATGGTACTGGCAAAGAAATAGACCTGAGGGTCAATGGAACAGATTAGAAAATGAAAACACAGCTACAAAGACACTCAGCCCCATAATATTTGACAAAAGGGCTAATATGTTCACTGGAAGGATAGCCTCTTTAATAAATGGTGTTTGAAAATTGCCGAAGACTGAAACTAGATCCATGCCTATCACTATACACAAAACTAAGGACTACATGAATCAAAGATGTAAACATTAAAAGAGAAACACTAAATCTACTTGAAGACAAGGTAGATAGAGGTCCTGGAGACACAGGCAGAGAATTCATGAACTAAATGCAAACTGCACGGGAAACACTTCAAAGAATCAACAACTGGCATCTCATATTACTAAAAAGTTTTTGCACTTTAAAAAAGTCACCAACAAAGTGAAAAAGAAAACCCACAGAATAGGAATGAATTTTAGCCAACAATCTCTCAGACAAAGGACTTATATGCAGAACATATAAAGCACTGTAAACATCAAGCCCCCCAAATTCAAAGACCTTCTCCAACAATGGACACTGTTCTCAGTGAACACAGTTCTCAGATGAAGATATACAAATGGAAAATAAATACATGAAGAAATTCACCATCACTGGTTATTCAAGAAATGTAAATTAAAACAGCATTGAGATTTCATCTCAATGAAAGAAAGATTATGGCCATAAAGAAATCAACTGATAACAAATGTTAGCACGGCTCAGAGAAAAAGGAACACTGTTCCACTGTTGGTGGGGGTGCAGACTGGCGCAACTACTATGGAAATCAGTATGAAGAATTCTCAGAAGACTAGAATTGGAAGTTCCATTCAATCCACCTATTCCCCTCTGGGATATTTTCCTAGAAAAACTGAAAAGATCATATCACAGTGATATATGTGCTCCCATGTTCATAGCATCACAATTTGTAATAGCTAAATCTGAGAAACAACCGAGATGTTCTTCATTTGCAGAGTGCATGAAAAAGATGTGATAATTTTATAAAATTATCAGTGAAATATTACTCAGCTATTAAAAAGGATGATCTTAAATCCTTCATAGTTAAATGGAGACAATTTGAAACTCCTCGTAAATGAAATAAATTCGAATCATATTTATAAATATCACATTGTGTCTCTAGTGTAAAAAGAAATAAGAACTATAGGAGTTAACCCAAAATGTATATTTGCTATTGTAAAAAAGAGAGGAAAAGAAAGTGCCCTAAAGGATATAACTGCATGTATGTTTAAGTGTGTAGGATTTATAACCATATTACTAAGTTTTTGTTGGATTTTGAACAGAACAGTTTACAGGCTCACTGTTTCAATGTCCATTTTGTATGCTTTAATTTTTTAACTTTAACAAGTATTTCTGTATGTAATTTTCAACTAGTGATTCCTTGTTGTTCATTTTTTTGAAATTATGTATTATTTCTACCCTTTTTCTGTTTTTACTTTTTAAATAAAATTATAAAAAAGAATAAATCATAGCGTATTCCAATTATTTTTCTACTATAGTAAAATATCTGGCCTAACATAGAACAAGGTATCTCTGTCTTAGGTAAGGTGAAGATTTGTACTAATATTGATTGGAGGAATTTTTATTTCCATGTCTTAAACTCTCACTAATTTGAAAATAACCATATGCAATGTGCTATTTTTTCTCCTAATATTTTGTTATGAAATTTTAAATTTTTATTTTTAAAAAATTAGAAAAAATATCAGAAGTAAAGTAGATTTAATGATAAAATAATTTAGAAAAGGATATGATTTTAAATACTGATATGTGGGCCAATATAAAGCTCAGCAGCATAGAGCCTGCCTAGCAAGCCTGAGTCCCTAATTTGATTCTAGTTACCAGTAAAATAAAATAAAATAAAATAAAATAAAACACTGATACCTAAATTATTTTGTTGCCTTTTTTCTTATTGAATTTAATTTGTTTTTAATTTTATTATCTCAAAAAATAAAATTTCTCTGCAACACACTTATAAAGATCACTTTTTTGATCTTTTGTATTAAATTACTAGAACTAGTTAAATATGTAAATCTTTGATTCTTTGTTTCAAAATACACTAAAGCACAACAGTTAATATTCACCCTACTTCAAGCTTCAGAATATTTCAAAATATCGTTTTCCATTTCAGCCCGAGTTTATGGGTCTAAACTCTTCATGGCTACAGGATTTCATGGCCCGCATGTCATTACTGGATCCACTTTTCCGTTTGCCTTTTTTTTTTTTTTTTTTTTTAATCAACTATTGTACCATTTGACATCGGGCACCACTGTGGTTTTGAAGCAGCGGCCTGATACTGACACTTCATAGAGGTAGTGTGACTACCGGCCTTTGTGTTTCTGTTTCCTGAGGAGGCTCCTACTTTCCTAGTATCGTCAGTAGCCTCAGAATGGAACTTGGAGAAAGTAATAACCATTATAACCTCATTTCTAGTCAGCTACTTCCTAAAATTTTTACTACTTACAATTGCAATCTGGCTTCTTCAAGTAAATATCTACATAGAAAAACTAGCACTTATGAATGCGGATTTGACCCAACAGAATCTTCATGAAAAAATTTTCTTAACCGCAATCACTTTCCTTCTACTTGACCTAGAAATTGCTCTTGTACCTTCACTGTGGGCATCTCAAATTAATAATCTGAAACTAATACTATCAATTTCACTATTATTAATTGTAGTCTTACCATTAGATCTGGCATCTGAATGAACCCAAAGGCGATTTGAATGAACCGAATATGGTAATTAGTTTAATAAGCAAAATGAATGATTTTGACCCATTAAATTATATTTTAATTCATGATTACCAAAATGTCCTAAATTCACTTTAAATTAATTATAGCTGCGCCGTGTCATTTCTATGTACAATAATCTATCAGTCCCACATAATATCACCTCTCCTGGGCCTAGAGGTTATAATGCTATCAACATTCATCTTTGGTGCCCTGATCACACTTAGCTCCCGTTACCTACCGTCCTTTCCATCCCCAGCAGTGTGCTCATCTTCACCACCTGCAAAGCAGCCAGAAGGCGGACCCTACTAGTTACACTTTCAAATACTGATGGAATCGATTTCGTACAAAACTTAAACCTATTAAATTGCTAAAAATTATCATCCCTACAATTATACTCATCCCAACTACCTGATTACAATTCAATAGCGTGAGTCAATTCAAAATTACATACTACAAATTCAATAGCGTGAGTCAATTCAAAATTACATAGTCTGTAAGTTTACCCATTATAAACAAATGATATCATCTGGCAAAACTACTCATTAAACTCTCCTCTGACTTGTTTTCTTCTCCCTTATTAGGTTTAATAACATGACTCTTACCTCTAATAATCATTGCTAATCAACATTTCATGAACAATGAAACAGACATGAAAAAAATATTTCTCTTCTTATCCTTCTTTAAGTTTTCCCCTAATCATCGATATACAAGATATACTCAGACTTGTATTCAACTACTAAATTTATTTTATAACTTTCATGATTCCAAAATGTTCAAAGAAACAAATATTTACATTTTACCACATATAAAGTCAGATAAGATTAATTTATTTGTAGATATACTCCTTTAATGTATCACTTAAAAAAGCAAAATTGATACAATTTTCTTCTCAATCTCAAGATGTTATTTAATATGTAAGTTAAAAATATATATATATATATATATTATACATATCCATATGCTTATATATACACAATAAATAGAAAAGACAGAAGTATGTAAAGATAAGTAGTAGAGAATAAAATAAGTAAAAAGAAAATCAGAAAGTCCAACAAATATTTGAATTGCTGATCACACTTATTAGTAATTAGAAAAAATACAAAATATTTTTTCTATGCTTCTCTCCACCTAACTTTCAGAGCCAATTATTTTGTGAAGAATGACACTTTTGCACAGTTGAATAATATTTCACTGCATTTACATTGTGCCTTCATCCATCAGTTGATAGATACTGAGGCTGTTTCTTTGTACTAGTGCTGCAATAAGCATGGAAATGAAGTTGACTCTTTGACCTACTGATTTCTTGACTTCATAAGAATGAAGCATAGAATAGTAGTTACTATAGCCAAGAAAGACTATAGTAAAGGGATAAAGGAAGAAAGTGGTTGGCAGGTACAAAGCCACATTTGAGCAGGAAGAATAACTTCTAATTTTCTGTAGCATAGTATAATACATATGGTTGACAATAATTTGCTGCATTTTTCAAAGTACCTACCTTGTTGGATTTTAATTATTCTAAACACTGTGAAATAATAGATACGGGAGGTGACTTATCAACTACCTTAATTTGGTGATTACATGTTTTATATGTTTATTGACTATCACAGTATATCTCACAACCATGTAGAGGTTTGTGTGTCTATTAAAATTTTAGTAAAGAAAATATATGATGCTAATAGTTTTTGAAAGTGTATAAAGGTAGATAATACCTGATTTAGTTCAGAATACAAGCTAGTATAAGCATTATGAAAAAATTTGTGATAATAAAATTAAGCATTTTCTAACCCTGTCATTCTGTCGTATTCACAGGGATGTGCCTGTGAGAAGTTTATTCATATGCCACATACAAATATAAATAAATTAGAAATTATAGTGGAGATTTTTTTGGGTGGGAGAGTATTCAGGAAATCAAGCTCAGGAGTTTGCTTTTACCACGCAGGCACTGTGCAACTGAGCTGTATCCCAGCCCTTTACAGCAGAGATTGAGAGGTACCTTTTAAATCTTTATTACCCTGCAAATATATAATACAATGTGGTCATGGTCTATTGTTTAATATTGTGGCACAGTTAGAAACAACATGGGCAAAAGCTAAACATGATGCTGAATTTTTAAAAATTGGCATAAAAGGGGTCTAAAGTCTAATGCTATATATATAATTAAATACCTACTCATTTTATATTGTAAAACTGTACCTGTGGGTCCATAGGTGGCATATGTCAAAAGTACATTAAAGTACTGGGAGGTAAATAGGAGTGATGATTTTCTGTTAATGGGAAATCATAAAATAAATCATTACAGGGACCTTCCAAACTCTAATAACATCAGTGTTGCCTTTACAGGAAGCTGAGTAACAAGCTTCTGTGGGTGTATTAATTTCTTCGTGTGGACAGGGCAGCCAAGGGATGCTGGAAAAGGAGAAAACAGCTCCTTTGTCATGGCAGGAATATGTTTTGAGTCACAAGAAAAGAGAAGCTTGGCCACTGAAACTCATAAGTGGCACTTGGTCTGTAACATGTCAGGATGCTTAAACAAGGCCTTCCATTTCAAGTCATGTGTAATTTCAATTATCTTCACTTACAGTATAAATCCGTCTTCTGACATTTCAAAAATTGCACCTGGTTGCAGAAGCATTGTATAAATCCAAAATATATTCGGAATCATGGCTTTTATTTACAGAAAGACGTTTTAGATTTCCCACTTTCACAGAATGTGGTACATTGACAGGTTACCTTTTTGAGTGAAAGTCCTATAAAAATTATGGATTAAAAGTTAAGAAATGACCAGAAAGAGACTTGATCTAGTCCCTGTATATGTCTTCCTATAAAAAAGGGAATTATATTCCATAAATTGTCTTTTCCTAACGTAATTGACTTTAAACTGTATCTGAAAAGGACATTTGTATCTGCTTGGGGATATTCTAATCAACTACCTATGAAGAATACTATGCACATGGTGAATATTTATTTTAGTACTGAATATATACTAAACTTTTAATATTGTTATTCATGCTCTAAAGGAAAAGATAAATGTAGAAAAATTCATAGTTGTTTTTGGTTTTATTTAATATTTCTTGCAAATTCCTAATATTTGATATTTCAAATTTTAACTTAATATTGGTTTACTTTGAGATGGATATTTTTCCTTAATTCTATTTCATTTAAAATTTACAGCAATGTTCATTACAGCTGAATTTAAATCCACAACATTTTCATACTTTATTTAATATGCTTTATATAACTTAGCAAGAGTTCGTGTATTATATTTGAGTGTTTTGGCTAACAGGGCTTTGATTTTATCCTTTGATTCCCTTTTCATTCACAAGTGAGATACAACCTGATATAAAGGACTTTGCTCCATAATTAATTCCATAAGCTATTACCATTATAGAAATACTGACAAAATCCTTTGGCCCAGGAAACAACATGTATTTATATGACTGAGAATAATATTTTATATGTTAGAGTTCACAAAGCTTTCCCTGTGTTTCCACACACTATTCTATAAATCCCCAGGCATATTGAATGGAACCTAACAATAGCTGAATGTTATTCATACAATATAGAAAATAAATTTAATTATATTAAGAGGAGTGTATCATATAATTTTGCTTTTAATGAAGTAATACTAAGAGACTTTTTGTTAATAAACACAAAACTGAAATGTATTCAAATATATGATCAGCCAGTGATACATTCCAGTAAATGAATTCTGAAAGACACAGAATTGCACTGAAATTAACGCAGTGTGTTTTCTTAACTCAGTCTATTGCTGGTGAATTGAGTGGTTTGAGAAACATGCCAGTTGTGTGTTTGACTACATACACACCTAGAACCTCTATCACCAACAACCCATTTAAGAGTGAGCTTAATGTACAGGCAGTATTTATTTCTTAGGAGAAAACAAATTTTTATAATTAAATAATAAAGGAAAAATAATAGTGATTACACTGTATATGGCTATCTTCAGTGTAATTACTGAAAGTACAAGTCGTAAGCCAAAAAGATTTTTACAGAAAAGAAACATAAGAATACAAAACTTTCTTTCAAGCAATATTACGAACTCGCAATATAAATGAAACTAATTAGCCTATTTTTTCTCTTACTTATTGATACCTGGCATCTGTTCAGATGACTCAGCCCCAAAGTCCTACAGTCATCACTGATTTCTACAGCACTAAAGCCAACAAAAACTTGATGTGTCACTTTACTATAATTTATTACATTCCATGTCAGTATTTCTTTCCTTTAGTATATAACCTGGTTTTCCTTTACCCTGTAGCAGTGTATCTTATGAGTGTCTTCTCTCTCCCCCTTCCCTCATTTCTCTCTCTTTCTTCCTCCCTCTCTTTTTCCCTTTGTCTTGAAACATTTTTCCTTCCTGTTAATCAGTTAAACTCTCGCCCCCTCTGTTCCCCTCTTTAACAGACAGCTGCTTTTGGAATCCCTGGGATTCTGGGGCCTTTCATGGTCCCAGTATCTCTGTGCAATATCACTGTGCAGTCCCACGTTAAATTTCAGGTGCTTCATACTTATTCAGGGCAATATTAGCACATGAAATTTAACTATAAAACCAGAAATGTTCTGTTTTATTCTTGCTGAAGAGCCTACAATGGACAATTGCATTAATTACTTCCAGTTTTTTACCCTACTAACATTTCTTATTTTCTCAAGACATTTGTTTCTTGATGGCCCATGATGTTCTTTAAAGTATTCTTTGTAAATCAAATTTTTAATTTCTTTCTACCACATATTTTCATTGTTTTTCTTTTGCTTTTAGATCTTCACCTAAATTCTTTTACCTTACCACAAAGGCAAAATTATCCATTCAACTTCACTGTAGAGAATAACTTGGTATTTTTTCCTTCATAGTAATTACCTCATTTCTACTTATATACACATACATTCAGAAACAATGTCTTCAGAAGTACAATATCACTAACATGAGAACCGACTGTCTTTTATTCACTATTTTATCTTCAAATCTTTATACAGTATGTAACATTTGGCAATGACTGTGTTTTTCAGAAAAAACAACATGACCTTTCTGAGATTAAATTTTGTTTTCAGAGTAGTATTTATTTATTTATTTATTGAGACAGGGTGTCCCTATGTAGTGTAGGCTTGTCTTGAAGTCACTGTTTTGCCCCTACTGACCTTGAACTCATGGTAATCCTCCTGCCTCTGTCTTCTGACTGTTGAGAGTATAGGTTTGTACCATTAGGTCTGGTTTCAGGGTAATCCTGAAGAGACTTAAACACACTACATGTTGTTCACAATTCATAGCATCTTTGCTGGTTTTGTGATGACTTTTGTACAAAATTTCTCATTTTTACTACACTTTAATTACAGCACAATACAGATAGTATTTATTAAATATAATTGTTTTGAATAAACATTATTACTAATAATTTAATGCATGTGTCTCAGAATGTCTAAAAGAATATCTCATTACTTGCTTATTTTGTAACTGTATCTTTTGTATATGTGTTGAAATTAAATTTCATATATGTGTGTATATATATATATATATATATATATATATATATATTTGTTTGTCTGTTTTTAGTACCAGGAAAGAGAATTGAATTCATGATCTCATGCTTGCCAGGCAGGCACTGTGTGGTGAACTATATTCCTGGGCCTAAATTTTCCTAGCAAATCAATATTTTCTAATTTTTAAATTGCATTTGGTTATGTAAAAAGAGCTCCACATAACTTCTTAGACATGTGAACGATCGATCTTAATCGTGCACCAGGGAAGCTTAAAATGATTAGAGAAAAAAGACACAAACACATTGGCTAAATTCATTATACATTTTTATAGAGATTTCAGGGGGAGTCTTAATGTGCTGAAGCAATCCTATGGCCTCTGCTTTACACATTAACAGCCTCGGCCATTTATTAAGCAATTTTTTTGCTCTCTAAGTCTGTGCATCTTTCATTTTAAACCTGCAATCTATGACCTTGTGTCTTCTACAAATGGAGGCAGACAGAGGTAAACTCTCAGACTCTTATCACCAAATGGACCCAGGCATGGCATCTGCCACCTATATTCTATCTGTTGTTTAGTGCTGTGTAGCAGAGTATTCAACTAGGTGACACTAGCCCTTTACTCCTCCATGAACAGAAATTAGAAGGTCCATGAATTTGGGTACAAAAAAAATAATAATTTTACTAAAATTTATTATCCTTTAAAATAAGAATATAGGTAAGATGTGAATTACATTGTTCATAACAGACCTCATTAGAAAGTACAATTTCACTTCACTACATGACACATATCCATTATAGTTGTCGTGGTATTAGGAAAGAGTCTCTAATTGTACCTTAACTTTCAACACAATGACTAATGCACCACTTGAATTTATTTAAACTGTTAACAAATGTATTGCTGCATGTTATGTTTAAAATATATATTGAAATCTGTTTTATATAATTGTTTTCAGTTAAAATGTTAAAATAAATATTTTGAGGGATTATGGGCCTCATTATTATACTGAAGACCATGGAATGAGAAGATTAAGAATCCCTCCTCATGAAGAATCAAAGAGAAACCTCAGTCTGTAACTAATGTCTTTTTGCATAATGTTAAACCTTGTTTTACCCTTTCAGATATACGACTCCAACAATTGCTCCTGTTTACCCACTGTGTTTATCAGAATAATAGGCCCAATAGGAGTAAAACAGTGTTGGGGCTGGAGAAGAGACAAAGGAAAGAAAGAATGAGGAAGGAAAAAGGGAGGAAAAAAAAGCAGAAGAAAGAAACAATCTTCAGCAGGAGGGAGGAATGTGTGGAAGTGAGTGTAGGGATTACTGAGTCTGAGTTCTGCATATCACTACAGCGCCAGGCTGAGGGTCAGGGAGGAATCCCTGCAGTCTTGAGTCTGTAAGAAGCTCTAGGGAAAGAATTGCCTTCCTTTTGGGGTGTCTGCATTTTCCTCTGAGTGCCTTCACTTGATTGGATGATGTTCACTGACACTGTAGAGGTTAATTCACCTTAATTACAATCTATTTACTTAAATATTAATCATGTGCAATAATCTCCAGGGAAGTATCTGGATTGGTAGTTGTCAAAGCAACGGGGCGATGTACTTTGTTATATTATAAACAGGCTTTCTCAGTGTCTGTGTGTTGTACATTTATTTCCATTCAGTCAATTTGTAACAGAGCAACTGTGACAAGAGTGATTCTTTAGAGATATGATAAATCATATCAGGTCTCTGATCCAAACCATGCCATAGATTCCCAACCTGACTAAGGACTTAAAAACTGAATGTCCTTCAATTAGCTACAAGTCTCTTTATGCAATCAAGCATTTATTTCCATTCTCCCTCACCTTCTGCTGTTCTGTGTCTTACTTGTTTCAAGCAGCAGAGATTTGGAGGAGGAAGGATACTTTTCCATGTTTCTAAAACTAACCAGTCAATCTTACCTGTTAGACCATTTGGGCTGATCATCTGTCTGCCAGGAAACTCTTTGTCTACATGGTCCCAAAAGCTTAGTTATAAACGATGATGCCTTAGCTTTATCTTATTCAGAGAGTCACTGCCTCAAATTCCTCACTGGAAATGGAGTCAGGTTCAGGTGTGTAAATTATGTGAGGCAGAGAGGTAGCAGAGTTAGCTCAAAAAAACACATGAAATAAGCAAAATATAGCTCTTACACATCCACAGAGAAAATCATCATGCTTCATAAGACCAAAGTGATGGGGAAAGCTGTGGGTCAGGACAAGCACACTGACCCAATGGGGAACAAAAGGAAGGGAGAAGGGTTGTGGACACTGGTGCTAAAATCTTTATTGTGGCCTGGGGCATTGCTGAGGAAGGTCCCACAGGATACGTGCTGTACTGATTGGTGAGATCACTGCAAACCAACGAGAGTCCTGTGGAGGTACGCTGAGACTCTGAGGTCCCATTACACCAAAGCTGTACCATCCACTTCAGGTGTGATTGTCAATCAGCACGTGTTATATAGTTTGTACACAGCTGTCCCACAGGGAGGTGATCACACAAAGCCAACTCTATAAAGCAGGTATCCGGACTGACCATACTGAAGAATTGAACAGAAGCAGAAAACTGGGAATTGTGCCACAAATGACCATGCATTGCTTGTTATGAGCAATCTAAATCTACATTCAAATGCATATCAAAATGTGACATAATTATACATGTTCACTGTGGTATTTATCATCTCTCTTGTACTCAGTGTTAGTGGTGCAATGTATGTCTGTATGTCTTCTAGTGATATAATGCAAGTTCCAGTGCAGGCAGAGCAAATGTTTTTATTATGTTCTTTTATTTCCTTAAAAAATTTTCTTGTGGAATAGTTAAATTATTTGGAACTGTATAGAATAGATACAAAAACATGTTGCATTAATTAGAGTAAAGCAAATTGGTGTTTCTTTCTATGGCATTATTTAATTAGCCCTGCCAGTTTTAACAAATTAAGGAGAATTAGTTTTCCCTGAAAGATACAAAATAAATGAAAAAACATATTTGGATTAAGCCTTAAATTGTTAACATATTACACGTATTCATCTCATAGTACAATGTTAACTTGCAGTTATTGTAGTCAAATTTTTGATGTTGCTATCTGAAAATCTGATGAGTTTCAATTAACAAAATGAAAATTATTAAACACTACTCAACATAAGTATTAACAGAAGTGTGTTCTCCCACACTTAACTCCATTTTTACCTTTTTAGAAATGCTAGCTTGTTCTATTTGCAAATAATCAGGTTTACTTGGATAAAATAGTAAAATCTTTCTAGTTTTTCATTTACACTAATACCTCAGTGTATAAGTGCTTCTATTTGAAAACAGTATACTTTAGAGAAATGCAATTGGCTAAGTTTTGCTTCCACTTACAAACTCCACATTCAGTAATGAACATGACAATAACCATCTTCCCCACACAAACACAAATGCAGTAATTTTCCTCCAAATCAGGAAACAAATTAAGTTCCTAAGTGGTGGTACCACTGTACTCTAAATTTTTAATTCTCTGCCTTCTCTCCTGTTTCCTCTAGTTCTTTTCTATCTCAACTACAAAAGTTGAATACATTTCTTTTTCTAGAAAGAAATAGTTTATTGAGTCACTTATCAGTACTTCATTCAAACACAAAAGTTTCAGAGACAATTCTGGCAATAAATGGCATTAATTTAAATCTGATGTCAAACAAGTATTAACTGCTAAGGAATGCTGCATAATTTTACTGTACTTAAGTTTATTGGTCAAACTAGAAAAATAAGAGTATTTTAAAGATTTAGAGATTGATTTATATCACACTGTTTATGCTTATAAATTATTACTCTGTATATGCTAAAAAGTATACTTTATATACTTTACTGGTTTATATAAAATTGATATTTCCAAATTATCTTATGTGATCTTGTAAGCTGAAAATGTTTCTGAAGTTTTTTTTTTTTTTTTTTTTTTTTTTTTTTTTTTTTTTTTTTTTAACCATCATGATGCTTTCATTAACAAAGTGCCTGGACAAAAAAAGAATATATTTTGAGACATAAAATTCTGTTTTATTGGAATTTGTCCACACCCTTCATTTTAAATTTGTTGAGAGTTCATCATAGACACCACATCTCATGGAGCATTATTTCACTGCCAAAATAAAAGCACACACTCAGCTTCAATTGATGCATTTCATCTTTCAATTTAAAGGGAGCTAAGTATCATCTAAGAATATGCACGTTTCTGGGAAAGACTTTTTAACTCTAAGCTTTGCCAAGTACTTGTGGCATCTAACGTGTTACAGGATTCCTCCCAACTCACTCGTGTTTTGTCCACCGGGAAGGAGAATTCTCAGATATGTTGGCACCTGTTTTCTAGTAGTACCAAGCAGGGAATTAACATCTGTGAGGAGAAGATACCACTTATGCTTCATAGTGAAAATTTTCACATACTTCCCTCATTCTTTCAAGAAACACTTCCCACCGAAACAGCCCCAGACAGAGCTAACAAATCGTTAGGCAGTAGACAATCTTGAAAAGTAATTAATGATAATAACTTCTCACCTTGCTCTTTTTAAAGTTCTTGAAATTGGTCTTTGGTTATCATTTTTCAAAAGTTAGAAGTCTGTATTGTTAGTGCCTAATGCACTTTATTCTTTGTAGTTGGCTCCAAAAATATTCGTTTCACAGAACTATATTATTTTTACCCATTTGTATATATGGATAAAAATTTTACATCAACTGAAATAATGAATACCATAATTCTTTTTACACTGGTAGAGAATACAGAGCGTTTTAAAAAATTCCTCAAACCCATAAATGCAGTATTAAATAGTCCAAATTCAATTCCGGGGAATTCACTGAAGTTTCATCACATATTATATTTTTCATATATATTTAAATCTTATTTTCAAGTAATAATAATAACCATAGATAAGTAATGAAAACTATTTTCCCACCGATAAGAATGTTGCAATTCTAAATCGTTTTTCTCAGTGGCATAATTTTTGACTCTTTATAATTCCAGTTTGTGAATTTCCTGGGAATTTTAACTTGTTTTATTCATTATGCTTTTATTTTTATTAGCACATAATTTTAAAATGCTATACTCTAAATGAAAAATAATGTCAGTAGAGACAGCAAATTTATTTACTTTCGGCTAATTTTACACGGACTAATTGAAGACTTACATTCATATAAAGAATAATTTAGTGAGTTCTCAAACTTGTTAAACTTTGAATACAATGAACATATAAAACACATTATCAATCTCTAGTTCACAAATAAAAAAAAAAAACCTAGACTGCTATAGAGAATTACTGTTGTATTTTGTCTTTTATATTGTTTCTGTGAAAATAATATTACCAAAAACAAAAATTTAAACTGTATTTGATCCTGAAAGTTAAATTTACATTATTGTCTCTTAGTGTAGATTTTGAGTGTAAGTATGAATAAAATTATTGAGATCTAGTAATTTTTGCATAATCTCTTACATGTATAATGCAAATTTCCCTTATTCAAAAGCTGTTAACTGAATTCTGTGTCATCTACTCTCTCATGAAAAAGCACAATACAGAATTCATTAGCTGAAGTTAAACAACTCACTAAAAACTGTATCAGTAGTATTCATTTTCTCAGACTGCTATAGAAAAATAACACAGAAGAAATAAAGAGTTGCCCTCCTCAAAATCCATACAATTTCATGGAGAGGCTTAGGAAATATCTGAGTCACTTTCCTAGTCATTGAGACAGAATATCTAAGAGTCACAATTAAAAGGAAGACGTTTCTTTTGGCTCATGTTGCAGTGTAGTCAGTTGACACTTAATACAGTATGGCAGGGCCCGGGGGCTTGTTGGAGGGGAGGCAGGCACTTTGATGTAGGCAGGCAGGGAGGCGATGGAGACGAGGAGCAAGATGAACCCTTTGCCCACAGTCTCCAATGACCCATGGCGTCAGAGCAGAACCCAACTTCCAGAGCAAGCAGCTATAAGTCTCCCACAGTCCACGCACCTTCAGAAGTTGATCTCATGAGTTCTTTCATGAGTTCTGGGTAGGGGTGGGGGAGTCTAAATATAAATCATAACAAGGAAGTATTGATATTTTACAACTCTTGATTATTATCACCATTGAGAAGATTTTTGATCCTTATTAGGATATTGATTATGGCATAAATTCTCATTATTAAAACCACTGATATATTCCAATGACTTAAATAGCACATTGTTAAAAGTTTGCTGACAACTATTGTAGTCAGGGGTTGTGAGGAGAACAATTAAAATCAGGACACAGAATTTATAATATTATTTTATGATAGTCACCCAGAGTTAAACACATAAAGTGCAGGAAATCTGTCCACAACACTAAAGACTCAGAATATTCTGTAAAGGGTCTGGATCCCACAGCAATGTCCTACATGAGTCCAGATGAAAACCAAGAACCCATGACGATGACTCCCATGAGTCTAGCTGGAGGTCTAGAATCAAATAGAAGGACTAACACCAGTTTCTTTAATGAATCCATGCTGGGAAGGCACAATGGTCAGCGATGGAAGCTAGAAAGTCTATGCCAGCAGGGTGAAGGAGATGTGCTGGTAGGCTGAGGGTTCTACATTGGAGTCAAGAAGTCATGCTCAAAATAACCAGGGCTGTCCTGAAAATTAACACAGCCATCCTCAGCAAAATGGAATTCCCGAGCTCTTTTGATGATAAAAACAGTTGAATACATGGCAGAAAGCCAGTGTGACGGGTTTCTCCTGGAGATTGAACAGCACACATCTTCCCCTCTGTAGCCAGGAAACGATGCTCAATGTAAGGACCACAGTTCCCTCAAAGTGAACCACAGCCACTTTCACCAATAAGGTTCTGAGATACTTCAATGACAATGGTCAAACTCACTCTTGGAAAGCTAATAATGATGAGCCCCTCCAGAACTAGTGGTTCAAAACAGAAGCATTTAGAGAAACCCACAACACAACTTTCCTCAGGCAAACCTTCTACACTCAGCATCATGCTGATTTAATTCAGCTAGCATTGGCCACTAGTTTTAATCCAAAACTACAATGTATATTTTAGGGCATCACAATTTGCAAAAGCAATTCCCATAGAAAATCCACAAGTGATATATTTTTGAGATTTAAAAAAAAAAATGTTTGGGCTGGGAATTTAGTTCAACAGCGTAAGTGCCTGCCTTGCAAGCTTGTGGTCATGAGTTCGATCCCCAGTACTGATTTAAAAAAAAAAAAAAATTAGAAATTGTCCTAATTTATAGCCTAGGCAGCTATCTGCAGATTACACTATGATTTCCAAGAGGTAAAAGCATAAAATTTTGTTTCTTTTTTATGAGAAAAAAGAAAGAAAAGGCTGGTGATACTTTTAAGGATACTGTGTAAGTTCTGTTGTAATAGCTTGGTCTTTCCTGATGTACAGAACAGAACTACCAAATTACTAATTGTACTAACCATCAACAACTGATGGTCAACTAATGTTCTACACAATATGTACTGCATGCAATATAAGCATCTCACCTTTAAAGATTCAGAAAGAAACATGATATACTACTTTGAAAATATTTGTATTCTAGGACAAGAAGCAGAGTTAAATAAATATTACAGTTACCTAATAAAAGTGAGGTAAGGTGCATTGTTAACTAAGCAAGCAGGTTGTTTGTAATGTTTATGAGCAAAGTAAACAAAAATCTTAAAACAAGAATGGATTTTACAGGATAAACTGAACGATACATGCAGATAGTTATGAAAGTACAAGGTGCTATTATTTAAATATGTAATATCTCCAAAGGACTCATATGCTAAAGCTTATATTCCCTTCTGCTATGATGCGCTGCCCCCCTTCAGGTCCACTGCAATATAATCAGTCCACCATGGATTTAAAGCTCTCAAGCCATGAACCAAAACAAACATTCCTTCCAAGGCATGAACTTCTAACGGTTCATTTAAAAATCCACACAGTTTGGATATGTTATTCATGGGTGGGTTTTGTTGTTTTGTATATCATAGGAGTCAAGAGTGATAACGTTTTTGGCAAGCACTCAGGATGGTGTATTTTGAGATTTGTGTTATAATTTATAGTGCATGTCTTATTTCGAAGAGTAAGTTTGGTTGGTATTCATAGAACTTAAAGATTAGGTATGGATCTAGTCACACAAAAAATATTGAAGAGGGTGGATTTGCCTAAGGATTGAATGTTTTATTACACAAGCTAACATAAAAATATGCATACTATAGTAAATTCTCAGAAAGAGGAAATTCTTTGGCTGATCTGACAACCATTCCCAAATAGATTTTCCCTTGATGATTTTACTCTAGATAATAGAAAAGCCGCACACTTGATTTTTTTTATTGTGACGAGAAACAAATCCAGAAAAATCAAGAAGCAAAACAAACAAATAAAACAAAACAAAAAATCCCAACAGAACAGCAAGAGTAAGGTGACAACAAAAAACAATGACAGCGATACATGACTTCAAGACGATTGAAACTTCACAGTGGTTGTTATATTGCACATTGTTATCTTCAAAATAGTTACTCAGGTTACCAGATACAGGAGTAAAGAAAAGTAATAAAATGGAACAACAACAACAACAACAACAACAACAACAAAACAAGACAGAAGAAAATTCCCTAAGAGTGCTATAATGCATATTGTTACCTCCAAATGCATGCTCAGACTACTAGCTTTAGACCTGCAGAGTCAATCAAACAACATAAGCATTACATTATTATTATTATTATTATTTTTTAATTCAATTGCCCTCATCTCAGCCTGATTGCTTCTGAATCAACAGATTGCTTATAGGGCTGGTAGGGGGCAGCTTTGCTCTTTAGTCTCCCAGCCTGCTGCTTGCTGGCTCATGGGAAAGCATGGACTGGCTTCATGGCTAACCTCTTGGACCACGTGGCTGCCTCAAACATTTGTTTTCACAGTCTTCATTACTTCTGCAAGTGGCCAATGAAACACTTGTGACAGAAAAAGAAAACAAAACAACACACTACTGTGACTCCTGAAGGGAAAATGTATTTACTTTTACCAGGCAGTGATTGTATTGCTGCCATCTCTCTCCCTTCTTCCTTTCTGGACTATCATTAGAATCACTGATATTGCCTGATTGAGCTCACAGAAAAAAGTTACAGCAATACCAAGACAGTTGGTCTTGTAGTTTGAAATCACTGACAAAAGGGTAGGGAACTCCATTTGTGTATTTTGTTTTGTTGAGACAATACAGATGGTCTCCTTTTATAATGGCTTGACTTATTTTTTAACTTTACAGTGAAGTAAAAGCACGACACATAAAGTAGAAATTGTACTTGGAATTTTGAGTCCTGACCTAGCAGGGGTTATCAGCTTGCAGTACAAGGCTTGGGTAAGAGCTAGCCAAGAGCAGTGAGCTGGCAGCCACGAGTCAGGAGGGGAGTAGATGTGCTACAGCATAGTGCGCTGCCAGTGCTTTTGGATACAGATATTCAATAAATTAAGTGAAGTATTCTTCACCTTTTTATAAAATAGCCTTTGTGGTTGATGATCTTTTTAAAATGCTTGGTTAGCTGACATAACTGTTCTGAGTATACTTAATGTTAGCTATGCTAAATTATAAGGCCCACTAGATGTGGCTTCCTATTTAAATATATGTTCAAATTAAGATCTTTTCAACTTAAAATCTTTTCACTTTATGATGGGTGTATCCAGATGTAATTACTTGAAAGTTGGCAGGATCTGTGCGATATTTCCACTTACGGTGTCAAATGAAATTTTGTGCTTCTTAAAAATGGAGTTGTGCTGTCTATTACCAAGCGTAAGCAGAGGGTGACACAAAGAAGGAAAATTCCAAAAAAGGAAAATCAAAATGATAATAACTAATGGATAATTTATACCAAGAAGATGTTAAGAAAAAGAAGCTTTAAAATAGTAATCTAACCAAGACCAAAGCACATTTTCAAACATTTTATTCATATGTATAATTTAGAGTGTTTTCAAATACATATTAAATCTTATTGTTAAACAAATTTTCCAACTATGTAAGTACTACTATGAATATCTTACAATGATCAATTCTGAATAGGTTAAAACCATCACTGAGCAAATTTTAAGATCAAAACCTTTTACTCTATTTTTCTTAAATACTGAAAATAGTCCCTTTAAAGTATATAAGTAATAAATGTTCACTAGAGAAAAATCAAGTAAGTAATATTTCAAAACATTTTGTGACTAAAAACACTGATTGTTATCAAAGAGACAGATGATTTTATATTTTATACTATCAAAAATAAAGCATAATTTAACTATTCCTAAGAAAAACATTACTTCTATAAAAATTATTTTATTTTCACAATGATAAAACAATATCATATAAAAATGAAAATGTAAGCTAGGATAGAGTGACTATTAATATTTTATTTCAAATGCATACTTTTCCAAGCACAATACTTAACAGATTAATATAAACAAGAAAAAGAAAATATAGAGATACTATATATTTACAAGGGCACTTATTATAATAAAAATTAAGGTCAAATTAGAGCATCTGATAAACTTTACTTGCATGCAACTACACTGAGTTCTTGCCTTTGGATTTTTAATGCATTTACTTAATCTGTATGCCCAAAATTATTATACAATTCCTTCTTTCACCATGGTACCTCATGATCTCTTTGCTCTCTGTACTACTGTGTTTGTTGATAATATGTTGACATATATCATATTCGATTTGTCAAAGACAAAGCATCTTAATACAGGTAAAGGGACTCTCATAACCTGAGATAGAAGTATTCCACTCTCCTCTTTGCAAGAAATGGTTTTCTTGTACCAATTTAGTAAAATCTGGATCATTGTCAAACAGATCTCAGGATACTAAACAGATAAAACAATAGAAGAACGGATGCCAAAAGCAAAAGTAGATAATTTAACAATTGGCTGCTTAGCCTCTCCTGGACACTCATTTACAAGTCTCACTTAAACCAGCTTGCAATCTTAGTGCCTATCATGTTTCTGGTAGCCAAAATCACTGCGTCAGTGATGTAAACAAGGCATCTCTTTAGGTCCATTATCTTGCACTGGAATTTAAAAGCTCTTTAAAATCATGAAAAATTTTATGTAACCAAGTTTAGGACATTTGTACTCAGATAGTAAAGGAATTTGCTCTAATTTCAAGCTCCAAAAGCGATACACATTATATAAAATCAGAAGTAAAATTTGGTACAAGAACAGCAAAAGGCTTCGACACTAATTTATTTGGCAAGAAAAGAAAAGCTACTCACTGTCTATTTACATTTATTGTTTTTTGTTTCTTTGTTTATTTAGATCTTATCTTCTATCAGGATTTAGCTGTTTTATAAGTTGCTCATGAGAGTTCTTACATTGCTGCCTTTATGTAATTTAAGATTTGGGAAATTAAAAAGCTAAATACACTGTAATTATTCAATAGATATTATCTAAATTATCCAGGAGATCGTGGGTAGTAGAATTGAGGAAAAAGTCTAATGTAAGTTAAAAAGGTTAACTAAGAGTTTTTCCCCATATTCTCTTCTATTTCCTTAGTGAAGAGGAAGTGAGAGATAAGCAAGCACAATTTATAACCAGCATTTATTTACTCTGTTTTTCCACCTGTATTTGCCTTTCTGTAACACCGTTACCCTATGTGTAGCTCCGTGCTTGCCCCTGTGTGTGTGTGTGTGTGTGTGTGTGTGTGTGTGTGTGTGTGCATTGTAACAAAATGTGTTGGAAAAATTCCTTGTTGAACTTATTAAAAAGATAATAGTTAAAAATAAATAGTTCCTTTTGTCAAGATGGTGCACTCAGTTTACACATTCACTATCATTTTGCTGTAGACAAAATGATGGGTATTATGTAAAATAAAAGTTAAAAAACTGATTTATAAAAATATAACAATTAAAGCAAAAATGCAACCAAAGAAACAGAAGAATGAAGACAATAAAAGGTAGACAAAAAATATAACTTAGAAAAATATAAGCTTTTATTTCCAATTCAAATAATTTGACATATGTAATGAGCTGAATCAGAAACAAGAAACATCATTATCATTTTGACTGCTATAACACTGTTGTAACCTGAGTTATTTCAACAGACTGCATTTCCTTAAAACTACATCTTGACAGAAAAGAAGACCTGTAATTTTCTGCATACAAATATTATCCAATTGAATTTCAAATG